>NW_023144635.1:320683-353854 GCF_012932325.1 Thrips palmi
ACTACATATGCAGCTCGTCAAAGCCGGGCACGGCAAGGCACGGCAAGGCGAAGCAGGCGAAGCCGGGCAGGTCGAGAGGGGACTCTTGACGCGTCGTCCGAGAGCGCTGAGTGCAGGAACAAACATGCCGTGCCAGGGGAAGGCGCGCATACGCACACGCGCGGCTGTGTGGCACACTGTGCGGGGAGTGTTCCGTCCGCCTGGTGTCGGCTGGCGAGCGCTTGCTTGGTAGAAAAGGGCAACCGTTTCTTAGGAATTTGTTTTCGGCAGGGTACTTGCAGTGGGCTGGAAGACCGCTGGCGCAGGCTAGACGCGGTTGAGCTCCAGAGTCGCTAGATGGGACACGGACCGAACGAGTGATCCAACCAATAGATTGCTCCTCGAACGAGGAATCCATTGGTGGGGTCACCCGTTCGGTCGTTCGGTTCGAGTCTTGTTTAGCGACTCTGGAGCACAACATGAGTCAAGAGTTTTGGTCGTCTCCACCGGTCTTCTGGCCCACTGTGCCCCGCCTCCACCGCGGTCCTGGTTCGCTCCCCCGGTGGCCGCGGCCCTCTGGGCGGCCGAGGCCGGCTCCACGTAATGACCGGCCGAGAGAAATATTTCAAAACTTTGCAGCCAGCCAGCCCTCCTCGGTGCAGCGGGGCGGTGCGTTCGCGTTGCCGCCGTTGCCGCGCGCAAATTTCATTCATTGATAAATTTGGGGGCCCCGCCGCGCAGACTGCTTTATTATGATAAGTTGCCGGTGGCCGCGCCGGGAGCGAGGCCGCGAACGCGTTGATGTACGGCCGCCACCCCGATGCACCGCAGGCCGGCCGAGGCCGCGGCGGCTGGCTGCACTGCACTGTAACACGCCCGAGGCCGCGGCGGCCGCGGGCAACAAGGAAACACGGGACGGTACCTGCTGGGGCAAGCGCAACACGCAGTCGTGTTCGACGTCCTGCAGCCACAACCCAATTCACTGACCGGGATGCGGCCGACTCACGCCGCCACGCCACGCCGCGCCGAGCCACGCCACGCACGCGCGATTGACCCGCGAGCGAGCATGCCTGTGGCAGTGCCGCCCGCCGTTCACGGTAAAAACTATTTCTGTGTTTCCCAGGAAGCCTATGGCAAAGACACAGGCGATTTCCAGGGAGTTCATGGGAAAACCAGGCACCGTTGTTACGTACCGTTTTTCGCAGAACAAAACCGGCACGGTCAGGCAAGCAGGCCGTTGGTTCCCTGCGCCCCTTCCTCTCTCTCGAACTCACGGCGCTCCCGGAGACTTGACTTATTTTTGGAGACACTGGGGCGCGGCGGTCGTGGCCGTGGTTCCTTGAGGGTGGGCTCCTCGAGCAAGCCCACCCACCAGACTGATTCCGAGAGTCGCGTTCTTCGCTCTGTCTCTCTCGCACTTGTACGGGACACCCCATGACCGTGAGAGAGACGCAGCGCCGAAAGCGAGTCTCGGAATGTGGCGATCTGGCCGTCTTGTCCAGTGACCTGTGCCGCCGCACCGCACCGGGCCTAGAGGGCCGTGTGTCCATCGGGGCGGCCCAATCAGGCTTTGAGGTCCGGGACGTGCTCGAGGCCCAGGGCTTCCCAGCTTAAAAATCCACTTGCTACTTTCTAGGTGGAAAACGTAAGGTGGAAATGGGTCAGATGGAAATGGCTGGGTGGAAACAGTTTACAAGGTGATAATTGGTTACTTTTACAAGGTGGCCCTTCCATCCCAGGTGGAAATTGTATTTTCCACGTTGCAGTGGATTCCACCTGGGTGGAACATGGATTCCACTTGGGTGGAATGAAATTCCAGGCGGAATATGAAAGATGTGTTTGAGTCCATCAGTCAGCCCTCGGTACGTCGCCACTCAAGAGGAGAATGATCCTTCCACCCTAACTTTTCACGCTACACCCATTTCCGCTCATAGATTTAAGATAGCTATGAAGGTTAACATAATATTGAGGAAATCTGAAAATGGCTCGGAGACTTCAACGCACGGGCAATAACAATACCAGGTGGAAGATTCTAATTTCCACTCGGAAATTTTGCCCAGGTGGAAGAATTATTTCCACCTAGTAAAGCTGGGGTGGAAATTTGCGACTTCCACATGGAAACCTTGTCAAGGTGGAACAGATCGTTTTCCACCCAGATAAGTCGGGGCGGAAATCTACAAAGCCCACGTGGAAAGGCGTCATCCACGTGGAATTACCTTCTTCTCAAGGTGGAATCGCCACTTTCTAGGTGGAATGCGCTGTTTCCACCTCGACTTCATGAGTGGATTTTTAAGCTGGGTTGGTGTGGCTTGGCGGCGGCCAGATCGGCTAGCCCCCCCCCCCCCCCCCCCCCCCGGCCGGATGACCACTCCGACGGAAAGTGGCTTCGCTGCCTTCCACTTTCCACCGCCAGGAATGAGGCGTGCTGTGCCTGTGCATTGAATATACATGGCGGGCGTGCGGCGTGCCTGGGCCTTCCCTTGCCGCGGCCCGCGCCGGAAACCAGCTCACTCGAGCCGAGCCGAGCCGGGCCGAGCCGAGCCGAGCCGAGCCGAGCCGGGCCGAGCCGGGCCGAGCCGAGCCGGGCCGGGCCGAGCCGAGCCGAGCCGAGCCGAGCCGGGCCGAGCCGAGCCGGGCCGAGCCGAGCCGAGCCGAGCCGAGCCGGGCCGAGCCGGGCCGAGCCGAGCCGGGCCGAGCCGAGCCGGGCCGAGCCGAGCCGGGCCGAGCCGAGCCGGGCCGAGCCGAGCCGGGCCGAGCCGAGCCGAGCCACCGCGGCAGGGTTCCTCACCTCAAACCGGGGCATGGCGCCTGGCGCGGCCTGGCGGCCAGGGCCATGTATCTCCGGGCACGTACTGTACATCGGCTGCCCCCTCTGCCCGGCCTGGGCCCGGCCTCGGCTAGACAGCCCGCCATTCTTTCCGGGGGACAAGGGCGGCCTTTATCCGAGGCCCGCCGGGCCCAGGGCGGGCCCAGGGCGGCCGGCCAGCCCGGCCGGTGGCAGTGCCGCCAAGCCGCCGGGCCGCCAGCGCCGGTAACGAACTGGCATTATACGGGCTTCGGAAAGAAAACAGCGGGGCAGCCACCTAACGAGCTTTCATTATGAGCGGCGTCGCTTTCAGCGAGGCGAGGCGTGGCGAAGCAGGCCGTCCCCGCGAAGCACCGCGCCGCGCAGCCAAGCCGCACCGCGCCGACTCCAATAGTACACTGTTATTCCTGGGTGTTCAATAACTAAGCGCCTTAAGGCGTTTGCCTCAAAAACCTAGACGCCTTGATGCGCTTAGTTACTCAACGCCTAAGGCGTTTAGTTACTCAACGCCTAAGGCGTTGAATTACAAGACACCTTTGCTTGGCCTGTACCCACCACAACAGCAGTGGGAGTACTAATGCAATACAAGCTGCCTCTTTCCATTGCCTCAAGGCGTCTAACTACTATACGCCTTCCAAGGCGTTTAACTGCTAGACACCTTGGAGGTGTGCAGAGGCTGAACAGCTTGACTGTCTTTGAATACAGCCATGCCATCCCTTGTTTGAACCAAGGTGTTTAGCAGCTACGCACCTTTGAAGGTGTCTTACCATTAAACGCCTTGCAAGGCGCGCAGCAGTTTAACACCTTGACACAATGGGCCAGGGCAGCCTGCACTGCTAATGTATGCATGGAGATTTGTCCATATTTTTCCATTTGTTTTAATAATCTACACATACCTGTCAAAAATTAGTTTGTGATGCTGAGTTGTCAATATCCAATTAAGGATGGAGACGGCTGTTGTCAATACGTGTGACCAAACCGCAGAATGTTTTTGTCAGTGAATAGCAGTCATCACTTACTATTGTCCTAAAATTAACTTGAGTCTTATTGTTGGTTGCAAAGTAAATTAACACAAAGGCGGCAATAAAAATTTGGCCTTGAAGGAAAGAAGCACAAATATAAGTCCTTTTCTCCATTGTGAAGAATCCACAATGGACCAGGCGCTGGTGAGGTTGGGCTGCCCCAGTAGATGGAGACATTTTCAGAGTTTAGAGGCGTGTCAACATATGTGACGCACTGTCACATCCCCTTCGTTCGATTCGATTCATGATTTCACTGCCACGAAGCGCTCAAATTCGTGTGCAACAGTCTAAAAACGAAATAAACCGAGCCAAGAAGCACACACGAACTCGCACGTAAACATTTGAGACGCAACAAAACAAAATGCTGCCAACCTATGAAATGAAAAGACAAGAACGAAAAAAAAAACAGACGTTCTTTTCATTTCATAGGTTGGCAGCATTTTGTTTGTTGCGTCGCAAATGTTTACGGCTCGGTTTATTTCGTTTTTAGACTGTTGCACACGAATTTGAGCGCTTCGTGGCAGTGAAATCATGAATCGAATCGAACGAAGGGGATGTGACAGTGCGTCACATATGTTGACACGCCTCTAAACTCTGAAAATGTCTCCATCTACTGGGGCAGCCCAACCTCACCAGCGCCTGGTCCATTGTGGATTCTTCACAATGGAGAAAAGGACTTATATTTGTGCTTCTTTCCTTCAAGGCCAAATTTTTATTGCCGCCTTTGTGTTAATTTACTTTGCAACCAACAATAAGACTCAAGTTAATTTTAGGACAATAGTAAGTGATGACTGCTATTCACTGACAAAAACATTCTGCGGTTTGGTCACACGTATTGACAACAGCCGTCTCCATCCTTAATTGGATATTGACAACTCAGCATCACAAACTAATTTTTGACAGGTATGTGTAGATTATTAAAACAAATGGAAAAATATGGACAAATCTCCATGCATACATTAGCAGTGCAGGCTGCCCTGGCCCATTGTGTCAAGGTGTTTAACTGCTGCGCGCCTTGCAAGGCGTTTAATGGTAAGACACCTTCAAAGGTGCGTAGCTGCTAAACACCTTGGTTCAAACAAGGGATGGCATGGCTGTATTCAAAGACAGTCAAGCTGTTCAGCCTCTGCACACCTCCAAGGTGTCTAGCAGTTAAACGCCTTGGAAGGCGTATAGTAGTTAGACGCCTTGAGGCAATGGAAAGAGGCAGCTTGTATTGCATTAGTACTCCCACTGCTGTTGTGGTGGGTACAGGCCAAGCAAAGGTGTCTTGTAATTCAACGCCTTAGGCGTTGAGTAACTAAACGCCTTAGGCGTTGAGTAACTAAGCGCATCAAGGCGTCTAGGTTTTTGAGGCAAACGCCTTAAGGCGCTTAGTTATTGAACACCCAGGAATAACAGTGTACCCACCTCGCCTCGGAGCGCTAACGCGCTACCCGTGCGCCGTGCGGCCCGCGGCGCACCTTTGTGGACCATTTCGAGACCCCGGCGGCAGCCGCAGTGTTTTGCTTTGTGGCCGACTCGAGCAGGGCGCGGCGCGGCGCGGCGGGGCGGGGCCTGACAGACACTTATGAGGTCACCGCTCCGCGTCGTCCGTCCGCGTCCCCCGGGGAACGCTTTGTCCGTCCGCGCGTCACCAGCTACATTTACCACCACACGGTGCCCACACTGTACGTGCCCCGGCGACTGCTCGACACGTACAAGCTCACACACACACACACACACACACACACACACACACACACGCAACACGCACGGCGCACGCAAGACACGCTCCCTGCAGACGTATAAATTCACGAGGCAAAAGGGAGAAAGCGACCAAGACGCGTTGCACCCTGCTGCTATGCGCTTAGACACAATTCATAATCCCCGCCCCCCCGCCTCCCCCACACCCCATTTCTCCCGTGTCGTCCTCTTTCCCGCTTGCATGATGCGAGCAAGCGCGCGTGTGTCGTCGCCATAGAATGTACACAATGCAACGAGCCGGGGGAGCAGGTCTGCGAAAACGCTTTGAATAACAGCCAAAGAATTGCCGCTATTCGTAATGCAAAAATAAAATAATAAAAGAAAATAGAAGTGAACGATGGTAGTGGCGGATACTGGATCAAGGATTTTTGACCAGTGTGGTGATGCGCTGGCCCGATGAATCAGCGTCTCTCTCTCTCTCTCTCTCTCTCTCTCTCTCTCTCTCTCTCTCTCTCTGTCTCTCTCTCTCCAGCAGCCGCGGCGCGCACTACACCACGGCTACACCTGGCTCGGCGTTTTATTGCGAGAAATAACAATTTGGCGCCGCCCCCCAGTTGGCTGCACCTTGGCGTCGGCGATCAGATTACACGGGGGACAGTCGCTAACCCCCCGCGGGAGGGGGCGGAGGGGAGGGGGAGGGGGAAGGGGCGGAGGGGAGGGGGCCGCTGGTTGGAGGAGCAGCGGGCACGGCAGCACGGCAGCGTAATGCACAGCAGTTTATCTGTAAAAACACGGCGGCGCCATCATTCAGACCAACAAGCACATATAAAGGGGAAGGAGGTAAATGGAATACGTGAGGGACCAGAGTGGCGGACGGGGGGGGGGAGAGAGAGAGAGAGAGAGAGAGAGAGAGAGAGAGAGAGAGAGAGAGAGAGAGAGAGAGAGAGAGATTTGTTTAAAAGAGGGAGAATGGTGCGCGCCACCGTGGTATTACGACCGCCACGTTCGACCAGGCCTGGACCAGGGGGCGAGGCTGGGCGAGGCTGGGCGAGGCGACCCCGACGGGCCGTCCACGATGGGGCACCACAGGGGCCCTACACTGGGCACTACAGCGCGTGGATCTGACTGGCCCGGTTAATTGCGGTCAATATTTAATGCATCGCCGACGAGGCCCGGCGCCCACCCTGCTACACCGCTACAGCAGACTGATTCCGAGAGTCACTTTCGTCGCTCTGTCTCTCTCGCACACGGGACACCCCGTCAGTGCGAGAGAGACAGAGCGACGGAAACGACTCTCGGAAGCAGTCCGCAGGGGTCGGTCAGCGGCACGGCGCGAACTTGTTTGAAAACCCCGACCGGTTGTCTCCTTTCTGCTGTGTCGCAGAAGCTCCAGCGCGGAGCCGTGTCCGTCTGCCGCAGCGCGCGGTCCGGCAGGTGGAGCCCACCACGGCGACCAGGGGGCACACCAGGGGGCACACCAGTGGGCACACCAGGGGGCACACCAGTGGGCACACCAGGGGGCACACCAGGGGGCACACCAGGGGGCACACCAGGGGGCACACCAGGGGGCACACCAGGGGGCACACCAGGGGGCACACCAGGGGGCACACCAGGGGGCACACCAGGGGGCACACCAGTGGGCACACCAGGGGGCACACCAGTGGGCACACCAGGGGGCACACCAGGGTAGAGATGTGCGCTGACCGGTCACGACGCCGCCGCCGTCGAAGGCAGCCGCGCCGCCGCCGCCGGTCGAAACGGTCGGCGTAATCGGCGCGAATAAAACTATTGGTTCTGAAGGTCTCAGATCACAAAATACCTCGAAAACCTGAAGTTTCCTTGAGCTAAACGCGTTTTCCTGACGAAAATGAGCCATACCGTCTTTGCCTTACCTTCCCTACCCCTCTCTCCGCTTTGGCGTCGTAGTTCATTAAGATGCCGAAAATCTAACACCAAGAAAGTAAATGGTCTTTTACGTATTTAACGTATATATTTGTTAATAACTTGTTCTACTTGAGCACTTATATCATTTTTAACCTGTGACTGACAAAATTTTGAGACCCTATGGTTGGTAAAATCAAAATTTCTTTCACGCCGAATACGCCGATTACGCCGCCGCCGCCGGCCTTAAATTGGCCAAGCGCCGCCGCCGATCAAATTGGGGTCGGCGCACACGTCTACACCAGGGGGCACACCAGGGGGCACACCAGGGGGCACACCAGGGGGCACACCAGTGGGCACACCAGGGGGCACACCAGTGGGCACACCAGTGGGCACACCAGGGGGCAGACCGCACGCCGCGCCAGCTTCCCCGCCAGCTGGCCGACGACACGGCGGGCATCATCGTCTTCATCATTCACGGCCGCCTCGCCGCGTCCCGTTCCCCCGGCGACCATTTTTCGCCGGTCCAATCTGCGCCGCGCCGCGCGACGCTGGTCGTCCTCGCCGCGGCCAAGCGGGGCGTGGCACGGCGAGGCGGTGGCCGGGCACGCCGCTGCACTCGTGGACGGCGCCGTCGTGTCGGCCGCTGCAGCGGGGCGCGCCCGGTGGACCCAGAGGCCGGCCGCTTGTTATGTAAATTTACGAGTGTGCCCGGCCCAGCTCCGCCTGGCTGGCTGGCTGGCTGGCTGGGTGGGCAGGGCCCTCACAATGTGTTATTTGCAGCCAGGCGTGATTACTCCTCATTCAGCCGCCAGGGGGCAGCACGGGTCACCCTGGCCGCCGCCCTGGCCGCCCTGGGCCAGAGTTCTGCAATGGGTGGGTTTTCTCGACCCGCCGCCGTCTTGCGCTCTTGGCCATGGTTCCACGACCCGGCCCGGCTGGGTGTGCACGGGTCGGGTCCGGACCCGACCCAGCTCTAGGAGCGGGTAGACTCTCCACCCGGGTCCCCGCACAGGCTCGACGTCTGCTGCCGAGCCGTGTCCGCAGCGCGCTAGGCTCGGCTGGCTCGTTGCGAGCCACGGCAGCGCGCCGCTCGGCCGCAGCCGTCCTTGTCTCTCCCATAGGTCCGCCTTGAGAGCGAGAGAGACGCATGATGTGCTCGCTTCTTCCAGGCAAGCGCGCACCTCAACGCCGCTCGCCGGGCCGCCAGCGACTCTGCCGGCCGGTGACGGGGACCGTCCCGGAACAGTTTGACAACATTTGGCAGGGGGGGATGGCCAGACCGCTGCCGCTTCGCCAAGACCCGTGCACAGTCGCTCTCTCTCGCACAGCCCAGGCGGCGGGTCGAGCCGACCCACCCATTGCAGAACTCTGCCCTGGCCGCCCTGGGCGTGACTCGCACGGGGCGCGGCCGGGCGCGGGGTTGTTGCCACCACTGGCCGCCGCCTGGACCAGCTAGCCGCGCCAGAGGACAAACATAAGGGACTCGAGGTCCACAAACACAAATACCGCGCAGCAGCGCGCTCGCCTTCCCCAGGCACCGTGACGCAGGGCAACGCAGGGCAGCGAGGCGCCGACTCCGCCCGGGAGGCTGCACCGCCACCCTGGACCCAGTGGCGGAGCCAGAGGCGGCCTTCAGGGGGAAAAGCAGCACTTTTTGACGACTTACAGGGCAAAGTGTGGCTTTTGCCTGCCTTTCAGGCGTTTATCTAGCTGCAACATCGGGGGTGGTGGTGATGGTGGTGGTGGTGGTGGTGGTGGTGGTGGTGGTGGTGGTGGTGGTGGAGGTGGTGGTGGAGGAGGAGGAGGAGGAGGAGGAGGTATCTCGGCCCCTAACCTAACCTGGCAGAACCTGGCTGGCCTAGGGTTCTAGCCCACACTCAGAAAACCTTACAAACTATTTTGGGCCTTACAAAGAAAAGTAGTTTGTATAACAAAGTATTTTGAGCATACGTAAGCTTACAAAGAAAATACTTCGTAATTTACGAACTATTTCTTCGTATAACAAAGTATTTTAGTTTGTTATATGTATGCTCAAAATACTTCGTAAGGTTTTAAGAGTGCAGTCATAGACCCTCCAGGCCCTGAGGTGCCTTGCTCCACACGGACTCCGTGACATCGTGACAGTCAGTCTCTCCCAGCAATGAAGCCCCACATTTTTTTCATTCCCCCTCCCCCCTCCAGGTTTCCTTTTTCTTTCCGCCCGCACGTGCAACAACGCCCTCCCTGCATCATTCGTTGCTTGGCTGTCCCGGGCCTGAGTATTACTTTCTTTTGTTGGGACAATTAAGTGTGCCCGGGCAGTCGGCCGTCGGCCCGGCCGTCTAGGGCTCTAGTCTGTCCAGGCGACCAGGACCGGGGCCGAGGCCGGGGCATACAGAGTGCCAGTGTTTTTCCCTTCGTGTGACAGCGGCAGGGTCGACAGCAGCACCGGCCGCGAGGGGTGCGAGCAGGGCGAAGGGCCGCGGTGCTCCGCTACACCGTCTGGGCCCGGGGATTGGACTACCCGCCCCGCCCCGCACAGTGAGCCAGAAGACCGGTGGAGGCGGCCAAAACTCTAGACACGTTTTGAGCTCCAGAGTCGCTAAATGGGACTCGAACCGAACGTGTGACCCCACCAATGGATTGCTCTCCGAACGAGGAATCCATTGGTGGGACCACACGTTCGGTTCGAGCCCTGTTAAGCGACTTTGCAGCTCACAAGGCGTCTAGAGTTTTGGCCGCCTCCACCGGTCTTCTGGCTCACTGTGCCCCGCCCCCGCCCCGCCCCGCCCCGCCCCACCCCACCCCGCCCCGCCCCACCCCGCCCCGCCCCGCGAGGAGACGGCGCGCGTCAGTTTCTAAATTAGGACGTCACACTTTTACAGCCACGCGGTAAACAGTGGTTCAACAACAACAACGACAACAACAACAACAACAAAAACGGGGGAAAAGTAACCGAGGCAGCGTGTCATGTCCGGCGAGGGCCAAGTCGAGCAGGGTAGGCTAATTGCAGAGAGAGCCATCTTGAAGAGGAGGGGGAGGGTGGGGGCTGGAAGATACTCATTTTCTGACAATGTCGGGCCGGCGGCGGGTACAGGGAAGGCAGCAAGGCAGCGCTGATTGGTGGGGCTGCACTCCATTCATTCCGACTGATGAGCTTACTGGCCTTGCCGGCCCGGCCATCCCGCGCTGGCGCAGCTCCACTCTCGAGCAGCAGTGTCACCGTCCCTCTCGCACGGCCCCGGGCCGCCCCGCCTGGCCCCGCCGCCGCCACACGGCTGCGAGGGAGACGGGGCGACGACGCCGCTTCGGAAGCAGCCCGCTGTCCCTAGCCAATCAAGACCGGCCCAAATAATTGCAGCCTAATAGAAAGAGGAAGCGACCCGGCCGCCAATCCGCTTACAGTGCGGGCGCGCTGGGAGAGCGCTGCGGAGAGCGCGGGGAGAGCGTGGGGAGGGCGGGTGGAGAGCACGGGGAGGGCGGGTGGAGAGCACGGGGAGGGCGGGTGGAGAGCACGGGGAGGGCGGGTGGAGAGCACGGGGAGGGCGGGTGGAGAGCACGGGGAGGGCGGGTGGAGAGCACGGGGAGGGCGGGTGGAGAGCACGGGGAGGGCGGGTGGAGAGCACGGGGAGGGCGGGTGGAGAGCACGGGGAGGGCGGGTGGAGAGCACGGGGAGGGCGGGTGGAGAGCACGGGGAGGGCAGGGCGGAAGAGCGCCACCGCTCTGGCAGGGGCGGCGCATTAAACGTAGCCAATCCCGCCGACCACTGCAAACACACGATAACACAGACATCGCCAGCACGCGGGCGCCTCTCTCCTCTCCACCGCGCCGCCGCCCTCCGCCGCCTGCGGTCCGCGCTCCGGCCGCCGAGCGCCGCCGCGCTCATCCGCCCGCCTCTTTACTTAGGACGGCAGCGCTGCGCCGCGCGTTGCGTCCGGGGCGTGAGAATGTGGGGAAAAGCATTGGTGCTGTCAGCCAGGCTGCCAGCCCGCCAGGCAGCCAGCCCACCAGCCAGCCCACCAGCCAGCCAGCCAGGCAGGCAGCTCCCCAGGCAGCCACACTCTTAAAACCTTACGAAGTACTCTACAAATCAAAGAGTGTACCAGGTGGCTCAGAAACCCCGCGACAAAATGATTGCAGGCTACACGCCTGCAGCCGTGCATGCGGGCTTGCCTACGCTCCGGTCTGCGGGCGCCGGGATGCTCCAGGGTGGCCACTCGTCCATGACGCACTCCACCGCTGCGCTGTCCTTCGCGGCGCGGTGCTGTCCTTCGCAGCGCCGTCGCCGTGGGGCTGTCCGCCGCGGACAGCGCCGCGGACTGTGCCGTGCCGCGAAGGACAGCGCCGCGCCGCGAAGGACAGCGCGCCGCGAAGGACAGCACCTCGGGGTGAAGGACAGCGCCGCGGGGTGAAGGACAGCGCCGCGAAGGACAGCGCCCTGGCGCGAAGGACAGCGCCGCGGTCCGCGGTGGACAGTGCGTCATGGACGAGTGGCCACCCTATAGCGTCCCGGCGCCCGCAGACCGGAGCGTAGGCAAGCCCGCATGCACAGCTGCAGGCGTGTAGCCTGCAATCATTTTGTCGCGGGGTTTCTGAGCCACCTGGTACATGGTATGCTCTAACTGGAGCATGCCTGCAAGCACGCTCTAACTAGCGCATGCCTGCCAAGCATGCACTAACTAGTGCATACATGCCATGTACACGATAACTGAAGCGTACATTTACTGCCTAAGGGATAGGGAGTTTTCTGCATCAGGAAGCGTGTACATGGCATGTATGCACTAGTTAGTGCATGCTTGGCAGGCATGCGCTAGCTAGAGCGTGCTTGCAGGCACACTCTAAAAAAAATGCTTCTGAAATTTCATAACCTGGTTTTGGACCTATTTGTAGAACTATTGCTCTTAAATTTCATATCCAAATAGTTCTTAAGTTTCATAACTACCTGTTCTAAAATGTCATAAGTGGTTTATGAAATGTAAGAACTCTTTTATTAATTTTCAGAAGCAATGTGTTATGAAAACTTATATCCGGTTCTTAATCTCTACAACCAATGCTATGAAACATCATAACAGTTTTATTACTTTTTACAACGAATGTATCGTGAAATCTTATATCCCGTTCTAAACTTTTATGTTACAAATACTGAATTCTCAGACAGGTTTCATTTCTTTTCACACTCAATATCTTGCAGCACTTATGCATCGTAGCGCACCAATTCGGGCATTTTTCTCCGAGAGCTACGCACAAGGAACATCACAGTTTCACGTGAGAGCCAAACCTCAGTCGACGTGGTAAACAGCGCAGCAGCGTTTCAGATCCAGATGAAAACTTTAGGGAAACTCGATCGACAAGAAGAAAATACTTTGGGAACAAAGATGAAAGAGGAGAAGCGAATTGAAATAATACGCCACCCACACGTTCATCGCCCGTCCCTGCAGTTAAAAAGATGGAGTTACAGCATTCAGCTGCGCCGCTTGTAACGAAAACAGTCATTTTCCCGGAGATCGCCAATCTAGCTTCAAACTCTTGAAACACGAGTGCTGGCTGTTGGGCACCACGAGCAGCACTTCAACTGCACTACACGCACTGCGCCGAAATAACACTAAACGGTCCAGTGAAACTAAATTGATGGCGCGACTGACTCGCTCTCGGACCCGGACGCGATGTGCACAGCTCTGGAGACACAGACACACTAAAAATGACGCAGTCCCTCAGTAATCCGGAGTGGCCGAGGGATTTCGCGACCCTTCGGTCGGTGCAGGTAGCCTCGGCCGGCCGGCCGGCGAGCGGTGATTTTCCGGGAAAGCAGCGCCCGAGCGCCGGCTCGGCTCGCCACCGACGGGGCGGCTCGGCCCGGCCCGACACGGCCCGGCGTATACACTGTTTGAACTAACTGAAGCATGCCTGCAAGCACGCTCTGGTTAGCGCATACCCGCCAAGCATGCACTTATCACAGCATACATGACATGTACGAGCTAACTGAAGCAGACAACTCCCTGCCTCTTACGCACTAGATGTAGTAAGCGGATACGGTATGTATGCACTAGTAAGTGCATGCTTCATGCTTGGCGGGCATGCTTCAATTTGTGCATACAATGTAAGCTTTTCGATTTCTAGCTGTGCCCATCAAGATTCCTATCTAATCGGATAGGAAAATGTAAACACTTGCCGAAGAAAGAGAACTTTACCAACTGATTTAGGGTAATTGTACAGTAAAAAAAAAGACTATGGTACATTTTAAAAATACTTGTGTCAGATGTCTCAATTTTGGGGTAAAAGTTCCTTACTATTGCATAAACTCATACACTGAGAATAGGCCCCCACCTCTTAATAGTTTCTGAGTTATGGATGTTTACGTTAACTTTTAGTCGTTGCTCTCAAATTCTCCTCACGACAAAGTAAAAGCTACCCATCCTTCAGATTCTGGCAATTATATTTATTTTCGCATTGAAAATAGATGGTGTTGGCCTTTTCTTAATATCTCTCTTAGTTTTACTGTAAAACTGAAAACAACAAAAATGAGGCAAAATCTCTCAAATTTAAAAATGAAAATGGGCCAAGTAAAATACCTTTTACAGCCTCTTCTGGACTGATATATTCAAATGTACCAACGCTTTCTTTTTCTTATATCTTGAATGCCAGAATCTGAGGTTTGCATACTTTTTCCTTTGTCGTGAGAAATCTCTAGGGAAACGGCTCAAAGTTTATGTAAACCTCCATAACTCAGAATCTAATGAGAGTTGGAGCCCCCAACTTTGAGAGTAAATTCATCTTACAGAGGTTGGATTTTGACCACAAAAAGAACTTCCTGTGACAAATGGTTCTGTTTCATGCTATTTTCACTTCACAGTGTCCATAAACTGAACACAAACGGGACTTGGCAGCAGAACGC
Organism: Thrips palmi; assembly: GCF_012932325.1. Classification (NCBI taxonomy): domain Eukaryota; kingdom Metazoa; phylum Arthropoda; class Insecta; order Thysanoptera; family Thripidae; genus Thrips; species Thrips palmi. The sequence continues at coordinate 334,932 of NW_023144635.1, forward strand.
AAATGATTAAAAATTTCAGATCCTCTGTTCTAAAATCAGCAAGCGTTATAAATTTTCAAAGTGAAAATCTAGATATTAAGAACCGGAGTTATAAGATTCCCGGTTCTGAAAATTTATAACCAGTTATTCTTGAAATCTATAACCCAAATCTTAAAACTCATTACAGGATCTTAAATTTTATAAGAATGTTATGAAAATTGAGATTTAGAACGTGATTATGAAATGTCAGACCTATTTGGATATGAAATTTCATAACTTTTTTTAGAGTGCATGCTCCAGTTAGAGCATACCATGTACACTCTTTGATTTGTAGAGTATTTTGAGCATACATATAACAAACTAAAATACTTTGTTATACGAAGAAATAGTTCGTAAATTACGAAGTATTTTCTTTGTAAGCTTTACGTATCACTCTAAAAAAAATTATGAAATTTCATATCCAAAGGAGTCTAAAATTTCATAATCACGTTCTAAACCTCAATTTTTATAACCTTCGTATAAAATTTAAGATCGTGTTATGAAACCTAAGATTTGGGTTATGGATTTTAATATTAACTGGTTATAAACTTTTAGAACAGAGTGACTTATAACTCTGGTTCTTAAAATCTAGATTTTCGCTTTGAAAGTTTATAACGCTAGCCGATTTTAGAGCAAGGTTCTGAAATTTTTAACCGTTTAGTCCTGCTGCCTAGTCCTTTATTCATGGTTAAATTAATAAAGAGGTGAAGTTTTCATTTTTATCGGCATGTGTTAACATTTTCCGAACCGCTAAGGTAGGAGTCCTAGGGGCGGTCTACAAACTGAAAAACGTACATTTTATGCACTAACTGGAGCAAGCACGCTTTTGCTAGCGTATGCCTACTACTTTTTAGTGCATACAGTTATTACATTAATGAGAGGTATGGAGAGCTGTCTGCTTCAGTTCGCGTGTACATGGCATGATGCACTAGTTAGTGCATGCTTGGCGGGCATGCGCTTGTTGGAGCGTACTTGCAGGCATGCTCCAGTTAAGGGGGGACCCTGGTGAAACTTTCAAGTAGGCTTTAAAATAATCCAAGAAAGTTGAAACTTTGCTTGATTATTGGGTTCATTATGGTGAGTTCATAAAACAAAATTCAATCCAAAATGTTGAACGGTCTCTGAGAAAAGTGGCTTTTTAGTGTTTTTTAGAGCGTTGGGGAAAAATCTTCCTGCGTCTTTCATTGGAACGGAAAGTCTTGAAAATTTTTTTGGGTTATCCTTAAGATGTATAGAAGAGATTTTAGTGACGGAATTTTCAATTTCATCTTCTGTCCTGAGATATCAATTTTCAAATTTTAACATTGAAAAAAATCGAATTTTTTGCCTTTTTTGAAACTTTTAGGTGTGTGTTAAAAAAAGTAGGGCTGATATCAAGATTCCGTCACTAAAATTTGTCGATAAGTCATCAATGAATAGAGTCCATGCAAGACGACTCATGTAGGTGTCAACCAGGAACGCAGGAAGTCTTTCTACGACAAAATTTTTTGTCGACTGAGCAAAGCTGTGAAGTTGAGCGTAGAAGCTAACGACAACTGATCTCAATGTTATTTCTTTCCAAATGATGAAGGAACTACCCACATAGTTTAAAGGTGTTCAACCTGTTGAATCTGAAACCTTCTATGCACATTTTTATCTATGAACTTTGAAAATACTATTTTTGGCAATTTTGGTCATTTTTTCACCAGGGTCCCCCCTTAATGCATGTTCAAAATTTGTGTGTAGTATTTCCCAAGAGGCTGCAAATCGCGTCCCTTGCAATGCCTGACCGGCCACCGTCCTCCGGGCCGAGCCGAGCCGAGCCGGCCAAGCCGAGCCGAGCCGAGCCGCCCCGAGCCGGCCGAGCCGAGCCGCCCCGAGCCGAGTCGGCGCTGCTTCCACGGAAAATCACCGCTCGCCGGCCTGCCGGCCGAAGCCGAAGCTACCTGTGCCCGGCGAGGGGTCGCGTAATCCCTCGGCCGCACGGGATTTCGGCGACACTGCGTCACTTTTAGTGTGTCTTTGTCTCCAGTGCTGTGCACATCGTATCCAGTTCGCGTCCGCGTCACCGCAAGTTCGCGTCATCAATTTTGTTTCGCTATGTACCGTTAGTGCGCGTAGTGCGTAGAGTGCAGTTAAAGTGTTGCTTGTGGTGCCGAACAGCCACCACTCGTGTTCAAGAGTTACAAGCTATTTTGGCGACCCTCGGAAAAAGGACGTGTTTTCGCCAAAAGCGGTGTTACTGAGTGCTGTTATTCCATCTTCTTAACTGTAGGGACGGGCGATGAACGTGTGGGTGGCGTATTATGTCAATTCGCTTCTCCTCTTTCATCCTCGTCCCCAAAGTAGTTTCTGCGTGTCGACCGAGTTTCCCTAAAGTGCATCTGGATCTTATGCACTGCTGCGCCTCTGACTGTTAACAGCGTCGACTGCACTACAGTACAATGCTTATTTCCGTTGGCCAGCTGCAACGATTTGCGACAATACTGAGTGTGAAAAGAAATCATAGCTTTCTGAGATTTCATCATTTGTAACATATTCATTAAGAAAGGGATAAAGGTTTTATTTATTATTATTTTTTATTTATACATTTTGTGGGCAGTAATGAAACTATTATCATGTTTCATAATATTGGTTGTAGAGATTCAGAACCAAATGTGAATTTTCAAAACCAATTGATTCTAAAAAATTAATAAACTAGTTCTTACATTTCATAAACCACTTCTGAAAGTTTAGAACAGCAAGTTATGAAATTTAAGAACTTTTTGGATATGAAATTTAAGATCCATTGTTCTACAAATAACTTCAAATCCAGATTATGAAATTTAAGAAGCATTTTTTTTAGAGTGTATGCTCAAAATACTTTGTTATACAAACTACTTTTCTTTGTAAGGCCCAAAATAGTTTGTAAGGTTTTCTGAGTGCAGCGAGGAAGCCAGCCAGGCAGCCAGCCAGAGCCAGGCAGCCAGGCAGCCGGGCAGCCAGGCAGCCAGCCAGCCAGCCGTGGGCACGCGAGGTGGCGGTGCCGACGGCGGCGAGATCGGCGGATTATGCTGTGCTCCTCACCTCCCCTCGGCCAACCCCGACGGGCCGCCGCGGAACCAGTAACGGTCTGCGAGCTTCATCAGGCGTCGGGCTGCGCGGCGGGCTGCGCGGCAGTTCGGCGATGCGGGGCTTCGCTCTCCTCTTCCCTCTTCGCTTTGCGTGTGGCCTCCGAGATGGCCGCCATAAGTCAGGGCCGCCACTCAGCCGGCCCTCCAATATGTCCTCCGGGCCGTCGTCGCCGACGCTTCCGCCATGGACGCTCGGACCGTCGCACCCACACTGTACTTGCCGCGCGCACGCCCTGCTCCAGCGCCCACTCGTCCGCCTCGAGACGGAGCAGCGGCGGCGGCCTGGCGGCGGCAGCGCGCCCCTTTTTTGCAATTTTTATGCGTCCATCGCGCAGATAAATTTCCCTCTTCTCCATGGAGATGGCGCCTACCCCCACTTGTCGCCCTCCCCGCGCCGCACGACGGCCGCGCGACGGCCGCACGCGCTTGCCGGCGAAAAACCGTCGCGAGCGTCTCCTGCGCCAGTGAGCTCCAGCGAGGCAGCTCCAGGCCGCGTCCAGGAAATTGAGCCATCGCTGTCTTGAAAAGGCGCCGCGCCGCGCCGCCCTGGAGCTAGCAGTGCGGGGCCCGGGGCCGCAGAGGCCGGGCTAACACACGTAGGACTTCTTCGCCTGTCTGTCCTCGAAGGTCACGCCGCCCGGCTGGCTGGGCCTCGGGGGCTAGGGGGCTCGAAAGGCTCGATAGGGGAGGCACGTCAAGGGCCTAAAGCGCGCACGCACACATACACACGCACGGCGGGGCGGCCCTTCACTTTTATATGATGGGCCATTGGAAGGGCACGAGTGCAAGTGGTCGCCATGGCCCGCCTGCCGAAGGGCTGCCTGAGGTCCTGGAGGGCTGATTCCGAGATTCGTCGCTCTGTCTCTCTCGCACCTGTACGGGACGCCCCATGAGTGCGAGAGAGACAGCGAGGACTCTCGGAATCAGTCAGCTGGGCAGCGACGCGTGCGGCGGCCGCTACAGTCTCTCATTGATTTCGTCGAAGCGGCCGGGTTGGCCGGGGCCACATCGCCGTCATGCACAGGACGGCCGGCCGGGACGGCATTCCAAAAGACGCTCTACATCACGTGCCACTTTTATTTTTTACTCCCCCCTCCTCCCCTCGCCGCTGGCCATTCTTCCAAACTTCTTTTCTCTCCACCTCTTTTTTGCCCCTCATCCTCATCCTGCAGCCCGGCGTCGGCCTTGTCACTGTACCCATCCCCACCCCACTTACCCCTTTTCAGTTCGAACAAAAGAAATGCTTCCTTCTTCCCCCTAACATGCACCCGCGTGACGGAGGAACGAGGGGGAGAGAGAGAGCGAGAGAGAGAGAGAGCGAGAGAGAGAGAGAGCGCGCGCGCGCGCGCGCGAGAGAGAGAGAGAGAGAGAGAGAGAGAGAGAGAGAGAGCGAGAGAGAGAGAGACGCGTGAGGGTCGGGAAAAAGTAGTGTCGGGTCGCGCGGAGGGTGAACGAACACACACACACACACACACACACACCTCCCAGAGAGGGCCGGGTAGGGCGCCGGAGAGGGAGATGAGGGCAAAAGCTGCATCCCTTATGCATCGCGATCAGCACCGAGATCGGCACGCCCTGCTCTGCCTCGCCGCAGAACCACGCCGCGCCCTGCCGCACCGTGCCGAGCCGTGCCGAGCCGAGCCGAGCCGAGCCGCGCCCCTCCGCAGTGGATTCGCAAGTAATACACAGCAGGAACGCGAGTCCGCGGAAAGCAATGCATAGGAATCACGCGCCGCGGCGCCGTGCCGCCACCCTCCGCGAGGCCGCGAGGCCAGGCCGCGTCACCGGCAAAGTACTTTACGGGGGACGCTACGACGCCCCGCGATGGCCGCAGCGCCCCGCCACGCCACGCCTCGCCACGCCTCACCACGCCGCACAGTGGGCCAGAAGAGCGGTGGAGGCGGCCAAAACTCTAGGCGCGTTTTGAGCTGCAAAGTCGCTAAACAGGGCTTGAACCGAACGTGTGACCCCATCAATGGATTCCTCATTCGGAGAGCAACCCATTGGTGGGGTCACACGTTCGGTTCGAGTCCCATTTAGCTACTCTGGAGCTCAAAACGCAGAGTTTTGGCCGCCTCCATCGGTCTTCTGGCCCACTGTGCGCCGCGCCTCGCCTCGCCACGCCTCGCCACGCTGCGCCACGCCACGCTGCGCCACGCCACGCCGCGCCACGCCACGCCCCGCCTCGCCACGCCGCGCCACGCCGCGCCACGCTGCGCCACGCCACGCCACGCCGCGCCACGCCGCGCCGCGCCGCGCAGCACGCAGTGTAGTGCCTTTTCTTCTCGTCCCGGGGATGGCGCGGCTCGCGGGGCGGCGGCGTCTCGCTGTGCGCCGCGACGCCGGCAGCACCAGCAGGCCGATTCCGAGAGTCTGTTTCGTCGCTCTGTCTCTCTCGCACTCATGGGGCTCAAGGCGCGAGGAGGGAGACAGAGCGACGAAACAGAGACACTCGAAACAGTCCTGCAGCAACCACTTGCCGGGCGCAGAGAGCCAACAGCACAGCGCGGCGCCCTCAAACGCATTGCATTCGCGGTGCATTGGGGCAATAAGCGGCGCACAGTACGCCGAGCACGGGTTAGGCTAAGACTAAGGCTGGGGCCGAGGACCGGGGCGGATTCCGTCGACCTCGAAGACGACGTCGAGGACCACGACGCGGACGAGGGCGACAAGGGGCTCGGCGACGAGGGGAGGGAGTCGCACACAGCCGGCCCGGCCCGGGGAGTAGAGCCTCGAGTAGAGCGCGGCAGAGCGTCCTTCGATTTGTTTGGGGTGTTGAGGCTACCGTTGCGTTGGAAGGCAGCGTGAGCGCGTGTCTGTGTATGCGCGAGAGCTGCATACCCGTCCGAGAGAGTACATGCACCTACAACAACACCATAGCTAGCAAGTTGGGTGATTTAACGGCCCACACTCCTCACTCTGCCTCCCTCGCACCTCTTCGGCCGTTTCCGGCACACTCCGTGAGTGCGAGAGAGGCAGAGCGAGGGAGTGTGGGGCAGCAGAATCGCTCGCCCGGCGCACGTAGTGTTGACTCGCGTTGACTCGCGCGGTCGGGGCAGAGCGGGGCGGGGCGAAGAAGCAGGCCCGTTTGCTTGGCGTGCTTGCCGTGCCGCTGAGTGGAGGGTGTTGAGCGCATTGGGGCGTTGGATTGCGGCCCCACCGAGACTGGAGGAGACAAGGGGGGGGGTGGGGGGGGGGGGGGGGAGGGCGGGCGACGACATGCCTGCACGCTGAAAGGCGAGGGCCGTGCGGGCGGGTAGCCCCGGCCAGGTACCATCGAGGCACCATCCAGGCACCATCCAGGCATGCGGATACCAAACCGCTGGGCACCCTCCTGGGGACCCTCCTGGGGACGATGACGTACATGGAAGCACCCGTACCGCGTCCACACACACACACACACACACACACACACACACACACACACGAGCGCAATGCCAGGTGAGTGCGCACGTGGCGACACGTGTCCTGAATGTATAACGGCGCGTGGCCCCGGCTAATCTCTCTGCTGCGCCGGGCGAGGCGTGGCGGGGCGGAGCGTGGCAGGGCGTGGCGGGGCGGGGCGTGGCAGGGCGTGGCAGGGCGTGGCGGAGCGTGGCGGGGCGTGGCAGGGCGTGGCGGAGCGTGGCGGGGCGTGGCGGGGCGTGGCGAGGCGTGGCGGGGCGTGGCGAGGCGTGGCGAGGCGTGGCGGGGCGTGGCGGGGCGTGGTGGGGTGTGGCGGGGCGTGGCACGTGATAATAATGGTGCAGGGAGGCAGAGACGGATCGGCCAGGATGACGGGGAAGGATGTTGGCGAGGAGCAAGGACAGGTGAGGGAAGCACACCGCAAAAAAAGATGGGGGGTGGGGGAGGGGGGGGGGGTGGAGGCCGACGACGACCCAGTCCTTTGGCGAGGCTTACACCGAAACCGGCTTTGTTCCGGGATTCGAAAGTGACGAACAAATAAGGCTAAATGACTCCGCTTGGCTCACGAAAATGACAAACGACATTTTTCCGCACGAGCGTGGAAATTCCTCGGGACAACGTCACTGCTGCCGGCAGCAGCGCGAGAGGGGGAAGGGGCACGTGCTTCCACGCTCTTCTCTTTCTCTTTCGATTTTTTTTTGCTTCCTCAAAAATGGTCCGAATTGATGGTTCGGCTCGACGTGGCTGCGCGGCGGCGCGGGCAGCCATCCGTGCCTCCTCGCCCGCGCGGCCCGGCCGGCCCGCCCGGCAGGCAGCGCTGAAAAGTTTGGCCGACTCTTGAGACCCTATTAATCTCCCCAGCCGTTTGTAGATTTGGCTGGAGCCCAGCGGGGCGGGGCGGGGCGGGGCGGGGCGGGGCGGGGCGGGGCGCGGCGGGCGTGATCGGACATCGGGAAGCAGTGTGCAGCGCGCAGTAGGAAATGGCCACTTCTTGGGCGGGGCGCGGGGCGCTAACACGACGAGACCGCCCGCACTAGTCTGCACGCGCCGCCGGCAGGCTGTCTCCGTCGTCGCCGTCTCCCTCGCTCCCTTGCGGGACGCCCCGCGAGTGCGAGAGAGACAGAGACAATCGGCAATCGATACACGATCAAAGTGCGTACCAGGCGACGCACATTGGCCGGCCGCCAATCGCATTACTTCCTCTCGGCCGAGCGCGCCGTCCAGAGATAACACGTTGAAACAAAAACAAGGCCTGGGAAAACAAAGACAAGAGAAAGAAACAACAGCGAACCATAACTTGATTCGGAGGCATTACTGGGCCATCCAAGCGTGTAGGTCCCCGAACCGCGCCGCGCCCCTCCACCGTTAATCTCCGGGCCAATCACTGCGGGGCGCCGCCAGCCGCATACTGACCCGCTGGCTAAGCCAGTCAGGCCGAAAAAAAAGTGGAAACAATCAAAACCGCGCCGGCCGCCAGCCGTACTCGAACCCGGGCCGGTCGACGATTTTCCCGCTCCGCTGCCGCCGTCTTGGCACGCATGGCCGCCGGGAGACACTGCGGCGCAAGTGAAACGGGCCACATGTGCTGGCTGGGCGCGGCGGGGCGCGGCGGGGCGGGGCGGGGCGGGGCGGGGCGGGGCGGCGGGAACGCGAACGCGCGGCCCAAAGTTATGTGTCGGCATCGCCTCTGCGCTGCGGTAATTGAATGTGGAAATGCTTGGCGCGGCGCGGCGGCCGGATAGTTTAGCGACTGGCGCAGCGTGGCCCGTATAACGAGGCGCAGTACTCGCTGCTAGCTCACTGTGCCGCAATAATCCGCGACTCGTGCACCCCATTCGGTTCACCGCGGCACGGCGCGGCACGGCACGGCACGGCACTGTCGAATAAACTCGCCCGCAGACTCATCAAGGAAGAGGCGTCTCTGTAAATAAACCGTCACCCAGGCTGGAGCGGCCTCGGCTAACGCGACCGGGGAAACCACGTGCCACCAAATAGTATTATTTCTCGGAAAGAAAAATTCCCTAGTCGCTATGATGAGCTGGCTGAAAATTTTCCATTTTCACTTGTAAACTTGAATTTTTAAACGAAAATGTTTGACGTTTTCGGTGGTTTAGACGTGAAGTGTTTGAGCGTGTGGCGCCGCTCCGGCAGTGTCGTCGGCGACCCGAGCCATTCCGCTCACGCGCACGGCGACGGCGGCGCGGCAGTACGGCAGGCAGCAGTGCGGGTCATTGTTATACGAAACTAACAGTGAGGGGGTGGCGGCCCGGCCAGGCCCGGCCCGGACCGCCGGGGCGGCCAGGGATTATAACGCCGAGTGCCCGGCCGGCTTAGAAGCCCCGCTGCGCAGAGAGATAGCCTCCGACAAGCTGGCGCAGGACAGACGCCCGGTGGGCCAGAAGACCGGTGGAGGCGGCCAAAACTCTAGACGCGGTTTGAGCTCCAGAGTCGCTAAATGGGACTGGAACCGAACGTGTGACCCCACCAATGGATAGCTCTTCGAACGAAGAATCCATTGGTGGGGTCACACGTTCGGTTCGAGTCCCATTTAGCGACTCTGGAGCTCAAAACGCGTCTAGAGTTTAGGCCGCCTCCACTGGTCTTCTGGTCCACTGTGAGGCGGAAATGCGATCTGCGGCACGGAGCGCCCGCGGAAGAGCGGGTAGGCAAGCCGCAGCGCACGGGCGCGCTGTGTTGCCTGCCTCCATTACCATTGCCACTACGGGCTAGACCACGACTGATCGGGGCTGATCTGAGAGTCCTTTTCGTCGCTCTGTCTCTCTCGCACTCCACTCTACAAAAAATGTCCTGTCAACGCCGTTAATTTATTGCCAATGTTTGCTGTTATGCAATTCACGGCGTTTGCTGTGAACTAGTTCACGGCGTTCACTGTGATCTCGGTTACAGTGTTCACTGTGATCTGGCCACAGTCAACGCCGTGAATTGGAGCCTGATTTGCAGTACTTCGGTGCTTAGCGGTGTCAAACTCACAGAGTTTACTGGGGACCAGATCACAGTGAACACCGCGAACAAGATCACAGTGAATCCCGTGAGTTGATCACAGTAAACGCTGTGAATTGATCTACAGTGAAAACTGGTAATAAATTAACGGCATTTACAGGACATTTTTCGACACCTCGTCGGAACAAGCGGCTATCTCCAAAGGGAGTGCAGACAAACGGCTGTGGGAGCTGCAGACAAACGGCTATCTTTTTGACCCCCTGCAGACAAACGGCTAACTGACTTTTCGGGAGAGGTTAGGGTTGGCCGGGTTCCTTGAGTTTTTCTCAGGTTAGACGCACGTGACAGACTCATGTTATGTGTCAATCTGCTCTGACAAACTTTTGACATCTGTTGGATAAGGTCAAATTTGACAGGCTCAATTGATTGTAAATATATAAGTATCCAAACTCGGAAAGTGGAGAAAACAGTTAGCCGTTTGTCTGCAGGGGGTCAAAAAGATAGCCGTTTCACTACAAATCCAAAGGTCAGACTTCTCGCCATTCCAGAGGCAAGACATAAAAGTCTCGCCAAGATTTGGTCAGACCTGAAAGTCTCGCCAAAATTTGGTCAGACAAAAAAGTCTCGCCACAAAACGGTCATACTCAAAAGTCTGACCCCAAAATGGCGAGACTTTTGTGTCTGACCACCACCGAAAGGCCGTAATGTGCCGGACGGTTACGGCCTAAAGGCCGTGGTCAGACACAAAAGTCTCGCCATTTTGGGGTCAGACTTTTGTGTATGACCGTTTTGTGGCGAGACTTTTTTGTCTGACCAAATTTTGGCGAGACTTTCAGGTCTGACCAAATCTTGGCGAGACTTTAATGTCTCGCCATATTTTGGCGTGAAGTCTTTCCAGCCAAATTGCAGTGTTGTCTGCAGCACTTTCACAGATAGCCGTTTGTCTGCACTCACTTTGGAGATAGCCGTTTGTTCCGAGGTGGTGTCGTTTTGGTAGAGTGTCATGGGGTGACCCGAGAGAGACAGAACGACGAAAGCGATTCAGTCAGCAGAGCCCTCCAAGGCCTCCTTGGGCGGTGCGGCAACCGCGGCACAGTGGAGACAGTGGAAATCTCGGACAGGTTTCGAGCTCCAGAGTCGCTGACTTGAGCTAAAACCGAACGTGCGACCCCACCAATGGATTGCTCTCCGAACGAGGAATCCATTGCTGGGGTAACACGTTCGGTTCAAGTCCTGTTTGTGACTCTAGAGCCCAAAACGCGCCCAGTATTTTGGCCGCCTCCACCGGTGTTCTGGCCAACTCAGCGGCACCCCCAGGACGACGACGACAGTGAGAGAGTGCTCGGGACTCACCTGCGGGTAGTCGCCCTCCTTGGTCTGGTAGTCGAAGACGTAGAAGAAGGGCCCGGTGCCGTCGGTGCGCAGGATGGCCCCCATGCCACCGGAGCTGGCGATGGGCACGACGGGGCCGCCGGCGGGGCCACTGTTGGACACGGGCGACGCGGGCCCCACGCGGTAGATGGCGTCGCCCGTCTGCACCAGCGGCGCCACGAACTGCGCGTCGCTGAGCGCCGCCACCGTCGCGTCCCGGGTGTTGATGGGGTGCAGCGCCGTGCGCTCCCAGTCCGTGTACTCGTTGACCACCGTGGAGAAGATCTCGGACAGGTGGTGGGTGTACGTGTTGCGGACGTAGGTGCGCAGCATCCTGGAGGGCAGAAAGAAGGAGACGGTCATCGGGTGCGTGCGGGTCGGCGCGACGTCCTCCCCCTCCCCGGCTTCTTCCACGGTTCGCTGCGATCAAATTACCTTCGACGCGGGCCGGGCACGCCCACGCCCAGGACCGCCTTGGCCTCGGCGCCTCGCCCTGGCCGCCCTGGCCGCGCCCATTGTGGAGCAACACGAACCGGGCCGCCCCGGCTCGGCTCGGCACGACGCGCACCTTGCCCACGGCCTCGGCCCGCTCGGCGTCCGCGCTCCGCTCGTCACGCGCCAGGCCCAGCCAGGCCTCGGCCGGGAGGTGTTGGCGGAACGTGCGCCCAAAGAGTCGGCCAGGTCGGGGGCGGCACGGGGGCGGCGCGGGGGCGGCGCGGGGGGCGGGGAGTGAGCAACCACAAAAAGTTTGTGCGCCCCAGGAAGACCCTGATTGGCTGGCCAACAGTTTGTGTGCGGACCGAGACCAAGACCGTGCCCAACAATTAAGGCGTCCCCTGGCTCAGCCCGCTCACCAGACCGCCGCCCGACAGGCTCACGGCATTATGGACGGCCCCCACGCAACACAAACACAAAATGCGATTTGCCGCACCAAAACAACAACAACAATGTAATCCGCGGCGGTGCAAACGACAAAAGCGCCTCGTGTCAACGATCAGCTGAATCGCACGGACTTTCATTTTCCTATCCGAGCCTCGAGCGGTGTCACAGCCACCAGCACCAGAGCCAGCACACTGTGCACAGCACAGCCCGGCCTGGCGACCTATCTGCCCCTGTGCTTGTGATCTCCGAGCCTGGGTCTGACGTGCATGAGAGGGTCAACGGGGGTGTGCGTGCCTGCGCGTCTGTGTGGGTGTTGTAATGTGTGTGTAAATGAGGAAGAGGACCTTGCTTGTGGCGGGCGAGCACCAGATTCACGTTCGTTCACACGAAAAAAGACAAAAACGGGGGGCGAGTGCTACGAGAGAAAAAAATACGATTTCAAGAAATCCTAGGAGTCACGAAGTCAATTTGATCATTGTGTAAGAGTGTGGAGAAAGAAAAGAAGTGGTGTTGTGAAGTTGTGGCTCAGGGGACTACCAATGGCAGTGGTACCAATGTGGTCGATGTGCCACCCGTCGAAATTTAAACTTGACAATAGAAATCAAAATGCTGGTAAATTCAAAAAATTCCAATGCTAATGTATCCCGCAGTGTTCTAACAATGGAACATCTTTAAAGTCCATCATTACTAAAATGTTCTTGGCAGAAAGAAGGCAGTAAATTTATTTTCACGGGTTGGCAACTAGTTTCTCGGCGTCTGCGCCCTTGCGAAGATCGCGAAGCTGAAAGCACCAGCAGTCGCGCATTAAAACTGCCCATCCATTGTTGCTGACGTTGAATTGTTTGGCTTGTTTCAAAAGGCTGTGGTTCTCTAGTCATGTTTTCTTCAATTCTGTGTAATAGTTCTCCCTTACAACGTATCAAAACCTTGACGGTTGGTTTGACAAACTTCATAAACTCGGGAGGGATGGTTTCGAAACGCGGGTGAGTCTTGTTCGAGGAACATGAGCACTGCAAGTCGCGAGGTGGAGCGAAGTGGTCCCAGTGCTAACTGAATCACAACAACAACAAAATTGTTTTATTGACAGAAAAAAAAGGAATATTTGAGAAACTATATGTCAGAAAAAAAGAACTTTTGTTTTGCTAATTTTCTGTGAATATTTTTTTAGAAAGTCATCACACAAAAATTGAAAATTTGTTTTATATGAATTTTCATAAGCAGGAAACAAAGAAAAAACAAGAAAGAGAGCAAAATTAATTCAGATTTCAAATGCTACAGTTGGTTAAACTGTTAAACAGGTTGCAAACCTACTACGCATGTCCAAAAACACTCCAATCAAGAAGTATTATTGGATAGTTCTACCCGAAAAACTGCGTTCGAACCGACACCAATTCTATTGTTGCATCTTGTCTACCTGCAGTCAAAGAAATTTTTCATTTCGAACGTGCTGATTTCTGCTTTTGGAGTAAGCTGTACAGACCCAAAAAGAAGCTCGGCTATTGGTCCGCCCCAGCTCGGCTCCCCCCACTCCCTTTTTTTCCCTTTGACGAGTCGAGTTTTGCCATAGAAACGGCGATTTTGACAGCAAATTTCTCAAAATTGGCCACCAACTTTTTAACCAGATTTCAGCATGAGAATCAGTGTTCAAAGTTCTACAAGTCTGCAAAGTCTCATTAAAATCGTATAGAAAATTTCCGAAATGCATAAAGGGCCACACATATTGAATCTCGGGCCGGCTGAATCCTGGGTATACTATAAGGCTACTTCGTGCCTAAAAAGCGAGGTACCGGGACCACCATGGTGCAAGGACCGATCGCAGGCACAAACTGCTGTGCGATGGAACTTCTGAGTGACTGCCGATTTTCGGAGAAAGTGCACTGGGATACCCAGGTAAGGTCGTCACGTTCTTTTGAACGCCTGTCGAGTCACCGCTTTTTCGGCTTTTTTTTGTGTACGAATATATAATGAATGTTGCGAATGAAAAGTACTGCTGAGCAAGGATACAAACATGTTCGTCAAAAGCACTAGTGAGCATTAAAAAGCGCGTGCGTATTTTGTGAGTTTATTATTGCAATAATGAAACACCTTCCGCAGTGGTGACAAATATCGTAGAACTGGTGGTTTGGGCCGACTTTCGAGCTGACTCAGATTTCCAGTGTAACGAGAGGCGGAGCGGCCGGGAAAAACTAAAAGTGAGGACCTGGCTGTGACGTCCGGGGATTCACAGCAAAGTAAATTAGTTTAAAGCGCTTTTGCGCCGTGTGCGAGACGCAGGGAGCGCAGACGACACACACAGCGCGCTTGCACACGCCGACAGTTTTCGCCTTCTCTCTCTCCTCTCTCTCTCCCTCTCTCCTCTCTCTCTCTCTCTCTCTCCCTCTCATAGCGTGTCACTGTGCCAGCATACGACACGTGCTTACATTCCAACACACTGCGTACAGAACTCGAATTAAGAAGAAGTGTTTCGTGTAGTTACGCATAAGCAAATATCGTGAACGCCCTTGATCAGTACTCGTGCGACGCTTAACGAACGAAAACGTTTTCGGGGAGAGAGAGAGAGAGAGAGAGAGAGAGAGAGAGAGAGAGAGAGGGAGAGAGTGAGAGAGAGAGAGAGAGAGAGAGAGAGAGAGAGAGAGAGCGAAAGAGAGAGAGAGAGAGAGAGAGAGAGAGAGAGAGAGAGAGAGAGAGAGAGAGAGAGAGAGAGAGAGAGCCATCAGCGGCACGCCCCAAAAAGCGGCCACTCCGTCATTAGTGTGCAGGTGTCGGTGCGTCAAATGGGGCGGACAGAAGGCAGCGGCGCGGCGATAAGGGAAGTTGCCAAAATTGTGGGTCCTTTTGTGTCTTTGGGCCACAGTTTCCTTATTTTTCAACGTATCGACCTGCGGTTTGATTCCTATGACTGGGCTTTATCTGCCCTGCTATCCCACACACTAACCGAGCATGCAGTTCAAGCATTTCCCTGTCAAAACATGCTAAAACTAGGCAAAATGTAACTTCCGTGCTGTCCATTGTCCAAAAAGTCCGTGTTCCAGGGCGAAAATCTCCTGAACTATTTGTCGGAGAGCAAATCCGCGAACAGCCTTTTGTTCCGTTGGCAATCTTTTATGACACCCTTGGATAGCAATTTATTCCAGTGATTCACACCTCCTGCTTTATTGGATGAATAAATGTCCACTGTGTACTGGTTTTCAAACATCGTCAACTTTAGTTTCGCGCCTCACCGCCGAACCTGTAGCGAGAAACGTTTGGCTCAGCGTCCAGAATGAGCAGCGTGGTTTCCTCTTTCCGGCGCGGTAGGTGGATTTTCGCTGGAGGGCTCAATTCCGGCTGGCTGGACCATCAAAGGTGAAAATCCGGCATGTGTCAGGTTTGTGTGTAACATTCCGTGTCATCAATAGCAAGCTAGCTACACGGCCTATCGATTTCGGTCCACCTGGCCATTTTGCGCTTTCACGTCTCTTAAACTTTAGGCGAGACACCTGTTCGATTTGGTGAACGGGTTGGTCCGTTTTCACGGTTTGTTTGATGATGTAACTTCCGTGCCATGCACATTTTCGGTAACTTCCGTGCCATTCCCCCATGTAAAGTATGGGGGAAAAATCAAAGTGCGAGAAAATCCTGGCCTCCTTCCGAAATGCGTTTAGAATGACCCCTAGAATACAGGAAAAATACTAAAAAAAATTTAGAACGAGATATTTTTTTCATTTTTTTAGGAGCCAAAAGGACCCACAATTTTGGCAACTTCCCATAACGCGGCGTGGGCCGGCAACATGTTGCGCGGTGACGGACCGCCGCTAATGGCTTATCCTTGAAAACGGCCGCAAGGTCCGGGTTCAAATACCCACAGAAAAAGGGGGACTGAAAAGAAAGCTGTTAGATGGAGAAAACGCGGGGGAACTTGGAGGAGAGCTGTCTGTCTGTCAACGAGGTTTTATCTCGTTATACCGAAGGACTCAATGGGGAAGTGCGGACCGCTTTGACATGCATTCACTGAGTGAATACTGGCGGCGCAGAAAGAAAAAAACGGCAAAAACGATAGAAAAAGACACGTTGACTAGTGGATAGGGTTTAGACTTTTCTTTTTCGAACAGTGTTTGTCCCGTTTCCCCCGGTTCAATGATCCTTTTTTGTGAGCCCTGTTCGGCGCCTGTTCCCCGCACGCAGCGGGCCGATCCGATGGGCCTAGAGCACACGACGGAAGCCTGGTGGCCGAGGACCGACCGCCACCGACCCTTGGCCCTCCGGGACGTGACAACCCCAACGGCCCCGCGGACCCGCCAGCGTTTCTTCAGGCCGGCCGGGCCGCTCCGGGGCCGCCCAGCCCGGCCACTTCCCCCTCGTGCTGTTGATTACAATGATACTTCCATTCCCAAAGTTTAGAAAGCTGCAGACGGGACACTCAAACTTTGTGCATAAAGAAGCACGACAGTAATGAATGGCGCTGGCATCGGCTGCGATGCAGCACGTGCCGCGGCTGTGGGGCGGGGCGGGGCGGGGCGGGGTGGGGCGGGCCAGCGGCGGCAGTGTCACTAACACAGACAAACTGGGCAGCCACGGCGACGCGAAGTGGCTGCCTCGCCCGCTGACCAACAGCTTCCTGATTTTATCTTATTTATCTTTTCACTCGGGCCGGACTAATCCAGCCGGCCGTGGGGCACACTGGGCATCGAGGGGTCCACCACTCCGAATTTTTGCGTACACATGATTCCGGATTCCCGAGATTCCTGGGATTCCCAGGATTCCCAGGAGATTCCTGAGACTCCCATGATTCCCACATGATTTCCACGAATCCTGCGATTCCCGAGTGATTCCCATGATTTTGGAGTGATTCTCAAAATTTCCGAATGATTCTCATGATTCCCGAGTGATTCTCGCGATTTCCGAGTGATTCCCGCGATTCTTCCGTGATTCCCGTGTTCAAAGCTAAAACAGACCCAAAAATCTGACTTCAGCCTGAAGGATACCTGTCAGAGGCGCAATTGGCGGTTTTTCACACGATTTTCACGACACTATCTCGATTTTCATTCCTATGATTCCCAAGATTCCCATGATTTGCAGAAGATTCCCATGATTTTCAGAAGATTCCTCATGATTCCGAAGAGATTTCTATGTGATTCCTACGATTTTTGGATGATTCCTGCGATTCCCGCGAGATTCTCGTGATTCGGAAGTGATTCTCGTGATTCCCATGATTCCCGTAAGATTACTGAGATTCCCATGATTCCCGGACGATTTCCGGATGATTCCCGGACACGATGTACACATGATTCCTCGAGTGGTGGACCCCTCGCTGGGCATGCGAGGGGAACGTTCACGCACTAGAACGATAGCCGAGGCGCGGCGCGCGGTGACACCGTGCTCCTGACGCCGCCTGGGGTTTTGGACCACCTCCCCTCTGGTCCACTGTGCAGCGCTGGCCACGCCACGCACCAGGAACGGGGAATGCATTTCAGCTCACTGCGGTTTATTTATTTCGAGGAATCGTGTCCGGTACAGACAAAACTCGCCAGCATCCGAAACCGCAGCGGATCATGTGTGGTCCAAGCTATTTCAAAAGTTAATAGAGCAGTGTGTACTCGGTTCTGGCGCCTCGTTCTGGCCGCTTCGCAGAACGGCGCCGTCATGAGCCTCAAAACCCACACGCCTCTCACGCAGGGCAAAGAGGCCAATTGGAGGCGTCACGGGAAGGCAGCGCTGCAGCATAGCCGGGACGAGTACACACACACACACACACACACACCACACACACACACACTCACACACGGGCGCGCGAGAGGCAAAAAGTGGGCAAAAGATTGCCGCGAGGTGATATGTCTGCCTAAATTGCCCCGGCAAAGAGGGCGGGATAAGGATCTCTACAAACATGGCGGACTGTTCCTCTTTTTCACGTCCCTTCTTCCTTCCGGTCGCCCCTAATGGCGGGCTTCCCCTTTCTTTCGCGGCATCCGGTCGGCCGGCCGGCCGTCCGCAGAGCGATGCAGGGACAAGAACCGCCCGCAGCGCAGCGCCGCCTGTCAGTTCGCGGAGGCGAGCGCGTTCGAGCGGCACGTCGAGCACCATGTAACAACACGCACGCCAGGTCGGCCGTGGCAACCGTTATGGTAACGAACGGCACAACCCGGTTCGGCGCACAGTGGGTCAGAAGACCGGTGCAGGCGGCCAAAACTCTAGACGCGTTTTGAGCTCCAGAGTCGCTAGATGGGACTCGAACAGAACGTGTGACCCCACAAATGGATTGCTCGTTTGGAGAGCAATCCATTGATGGGGTCACACGTTCGGTTCGAGTGCTTATCAGCGACTCTGGAACTCAAAACGCGTCCGGAATTTTGACCGCCTGCACCGGTCTTCTGACCCACTGTGTGGCGGTGGCGCGATGCGCGGCTTGACGCACAAAAACAAGCCTCGCAGTGCGGAGCCCTCGAAGGGCCGAAGGGCCGAAGGGCAAGGAAGAATAAATGGTGGCCGGAGATACATCAGGCCGGCAACGGCCGCGTCATATAACATCGAGACCGCCGCGCCGCGCCGGGGCCGCCGGCCGGCCGGCCCTTGAGCCTACGAAAAATCACCGCGCCCCAACAAAAACTTTGGCCGTCAATTTTGAAAACAACCGCCATTCCCGCGGTAGCGCGGGGTGGGGGGAGGCGGGGTGGGCGCGGTGGGGCGGGGTCGACGGCCGAGCGCACATACGGCGGCCGGGATTCCGTCCGAGGGGGAGGGGGGACGGGGGTGGCTCCAGTCGGCTCCTCTCCAGGTAGGCCTCGCCGGAGTCGGGTTGCGTGTGGCTTTGTTGTGTGGCACCTCTCCGCGCTCTCACTCCACGGCCCCAAATGGACGCGACGCAACGGCAACGCCACGGCCGCCCCCGGGGACATGGCGGCGCTGGACGGCGTCCAAACGTCGCGACGGCTTCTACGTTGCAGCCGTGGCCACGGGCCGCCTAACGCCCACCCATGGCCGCGGAGGGTTATAGTGGGTCCTGGTGGGTCGTGGAGGGTCCTAGTGGACCGTGGTGGGTTCTAGTGGGCTGTGGTGGGTCCTAGTGGGCCGTGGTGGGTCCTTGTGGGCCGTGGTGGGTCCTAGTGGGCCGTGGTGGGTCCTTGTGGGCCATGGTGGGTCCAAGGTGTTTCCTAGTGGGCCGTGGTGGGTCCAAGGTGGGTCCTAGTGGGCCGTGTGGGTCCTCGTGGGTGGGTCCTC
>NW_023144635.1:354354-380588 GCF_012932325.1 Thrips palmi
GTGCGTTAACTGAAAACTTTTCAAGACTTTTCCGCTCAGAATTTGAACAGGTGATGCATAGAATATCCGATAATGAGACGATTAATCGATAATCGATCATCGTTAAATAATCGGTCAATCCTTCGATTACCGAACCACTAATCGGGGGTTTGAAATAATCGGACGATTAACAAAATAATCGCGATTATTTTCGATTATTCGATTAATCGCCCAGGCCTAATAGGGCTCGAGGATTTTCTTGAGGTCTTCATCGGGTAGTTCAGGTGGACAGTTAGAGATGATGAATTTTGTTGCGTCAGTGACATAACGTCTGATTGGAATGTAGGCTGATCTAATGAGGAGACCTCCTTCAGCACACAATTGGTCAACAAAAGTTTGATTGGTTAGGTACATGCAGATTCTACCTCCACTCAGGCGAGTACAATAATGAATATTGCGGCCACCGATGATGTCAGCAGTGGCTCGGAGGCATTCAGTCTGTGAAAACTGTTGAGTATTCTCGAGGATAATAGCGTTGGTTCTCTTCGGGGTGTATGTTGAAGAAGTGTTTTCATGGTTTTGGGAGGGAATGCCACTTTGAACACTGGATGTTGATGGAGTCATTCTTGGTGTACTTGCAGAAACTGAAGGCCTGCTGATTGGTGATGATGATGATGTTTGGGGTTTTTGAAGGATCGAAGCAAAGGTTTCAGGGGAGTAATCCATCTTGAAACAGGTTGAATCTTGAAGTTGTTTTGGTTTGTAGAGGTTATGTTGATGGTCGGTGAAGCCGCGTTGGTTAGGCGGAAGTTTCAAAGAAGATTCCGCCCGATCCGACGGGGGGATTTTTGAAATTCTTTTCACATATTGTTCACTAGTCACTAATAAAACAGTCTTGAAGTTATTGGGGGTCCACTGGGATTTGAACCACTTATAAATAGGTTTAAACTAAGAGCTCGCCTAGGTCACGTCGTACTGTTCCCGCCTCAAGAGAGAGAGAGAGAGAGAGAGAGAGAGAGAGAGAGAGAGAGAGAGAGAGAGAGAGAGAGAGAGAAACAGAGAGAGAGAGAGAGAGAGAGAGGGAGAGAGAGAGAGAGAGAGAGAGACGATATCAGTGTTCGGAACGAGCCCACTGCCGCCAGCGCCACGCACCCCGGGGGCGTTGAACACGGAGCAGTGCCGCAGCGAAGCACGGCCAGCACGGCGCGGCCCGCCGCGGCGCGTTTGTTGTCCGGGGCGATGGAAGCGCCATAAAAACGAATGTGGGTATGAATAATGCCGCCGTTTACATGATGACCGCTGTCCCGCACTCGGGCGCGGCGCGGCGTGGTGGCAGCACTGGCAGCACCGGGAGGTGCCCGCCGAGGCCGCGAGAGGGCGTGGCGCACCGCGAGAAGCGGCACGACGACGCGAGCGCGGCACCGGCAGACTCATTCCGAGAGTCGTTTTCGTCGCTCTGTCTCTCTCGCGCTCACGCGGCGTCCCCTGTAGGTGCGAGCGAGGCAAGGCGACGAAATCGACGCTCGGAATTCGCGCTGCGCGCTGGCCTGAAATATGCGCCGGCATTTGTCACACCGGGTACCCGGCGGAGCCAGCGAAGCGGCACCCGCGTGGCTGCCGGCGACATGTTGGTCTTGCCAGCCCTGCGGGTCGCCCCGTCTCGCCCCGCCCCGACCCGTCAGATCCCCTGCTACGGGTTTGCCTTCGCCACCCCGCGAGAAGCAGCGTGCCGGGGCGCCGCGTGTGCCTGCAGCGACACTGCAAGGACTGCAGCCGGGACATGCGGGGCTGCGGTGGCGGCGGCTGCGGCTTCATTCCATTCCAATTACTGAGCGACTCCATCGGCCAGGGCTGCGTGTCTGAGCTCCCTGTGGCACGGGGCCTGTGGCACGCGGCGGGCTGCGGCCAGGGCGGGCTGGACCGGCCAGGGCCGCCCGATTCGGTGCCGGGGCCGGGGCGCCCCTCGCCGCACCGGCCTGGGCCGCCTGGGCCTCAATGGCTCGGGGCCGGGCTGCCTTTGTCCGGAGAGGGTGGTCCGGTGCGGCTCGGCACGGCCAGGTACGCCGTGCGATTCGGGAGAGCCGCCCTGTCTCTGTCGCGCCCATGGGGCTCTCGGTGAGGACAGAGGGAGACAGAGCTACGAACCGCTCTCCTGAATCGCTGGGTGTCCCCGAGCCCCGAGGCGGCCGCACCGCATTTCGGCCCTCTGTGGGTTCGCCGCGCCGCGCCGTGAGCGTGCCGCCCGGATGCTGCCCGACTTATTATCAGTCAACTTTCGTCTCTGTCGCTCTCGCATCTCGCGGGGCGTGGCGTGCGGTGTGCGAGAGGGACGGAGTCACGTTATAGGAATCGGCATGCTGGCCTTGGTGATGGCGTGGGTGGAGAGGCCGGCGATGTAATGTTTCCAGTGCCGGCGGCGAGAAGGGCTCCGCCGCCGTGCCGCGCCCCCTTGGCGGCGTGGTCCGGGCAGGATAATGAGGCAAACATTTCGACGGCGGGGGCAACGCTCCCGCCTCCACCGGCACACAGTGGTCCAGAAGACCGATAGAGGCGGACAAAACTCTAGACGCGTTTTGAGCTCCAGAGTCGCTAAAGAGGGCTCGAACCGAACGTGTGACCCCACCAATGGATTCCTCGTTCGGAGAGCAATCCATTGGTGGAGTCACACGTTCGGTTCGAGCCCCATTTAGCGACTCTGGAGCTCAAAACGCGTCTAGAGTTTTGTCCGCCTCCACCGGTCTTCTGGCCCACTGGCACCCTGGCCGTCGATGGCCGCCGGTCTTGCACCGAGCCCCTCCGCATCGCATCCCGCCTCAAGTAGTAGTTGAATCTGAATCCCGAGGGAAGGGAGGGGGGGATTTCCTTTCCCCCTCCAAACCCCAAGTCTGAAATGAACCCCCCCCCCCTCCTCGGCGTTTGTTTGCACCAACGGGGACACTCTGCTTCCTCAGACAACCCTTCCGTGCGCCATGCAACCGCCCCCCCCCCTTCCCGCCTGCTTTCGCCACCAACAGCCCGTATGCAGACTTGGGCGGCGGTATTGTGGGGTTGCCGACGTGATCAGAGAATCGCTCCGAGAGGGGGGAGGGGAGGGAGGAGGGGGAAGGGGGGTGGGCGAGAGCAGGCAGGGTTTGTGCCGCGCTGCTGGACGTGTAAATCACACTACACTTGGAGTGGCGGCAGGGGAGGGGGGAGGGGGGGACACACAATGGAAACCGGTACATCGCGGAGGGGTGGGGGGGGGGGGCGAGGAGCGGCACTGTTTTATAGCGCGCCGGCCGGGTTAATGTTTCAGTGCACGCCGTGAATGCCCGCCGTCGTTGTTGTCTAAATTAATTCCGTGACTAATTGTCGGCGCGGGGCGACGCGGGGCGACGCGGCGCGGCGGTATCTGAGATTTACGAATCGCGGCGCCACCGTGGGCATTAGCGCGTCGCGTTATCTCGCGGCCACCAAGACGAGGGGCTCGTTGTGGCGGACGGGGACGACGAGGACGACGACGCGGTGCTCAATCCTCCGGCTGCTTAACGCGGCGCCGTTTGCCTCGACGTTGCCACCCCGTCCGTCGCGGGTTCGAGTACCGTAAGCCGGGGTAATATCAGACGATGTCGGGGTAATATGAGACGGAGTTTGGTTTGAGTAAGATTCACTCTGAGCTCGCTATTCGGCCACAAAGAGATCCACTGCTGTAAAAAATTAATTTCTCTTTGTTGGTACCATTTTTTGCCGTGAAGTTTGACAGGGATGAGTCATCAAATGCCACGAGCATTATAATTCTAACGATAAAAATCATGCGTCTCATATTACCCCGAAATTGTCTCATATTACCCCGGCCTACGGTACCAGCAAAGGCGAACCATTTTTTCCCGTTACTCTATGCTGTGGTCGCGAACGCTAGCTTTTTCACGGTCGCTGAATAGAATATTGGTCGACTGACCGTTTTCGTGTTGACTGTAAAAAAACAATTCGCTGAGGTCGCGGTGGGCTCATCTCGAGGTTCGAATCGATCGGACCTCTCTTTTTTACGAGCGGCAAACCGCTTGCGCCCGCCGGCCCCGGAAGGGGATATTTTTTTTTCGCGTGTGAAGTCCATCGCTCGGGGCGCGTTGTCGCTCGGACTGCTTTTAATGAATGGAGATGACGGTCCCCCGCGATGTCCCCTGCACCAAAAAACGCCATTTCAAAGGGGACGGCTCTCGACGCCCCCCTCCCCCACCCCTTCCCCCCGTCCATGATGGCTCTAGCCGGGCACGCCCACTCACATAACCAGCTGATTACATATGGGCAGCCTTTCAATCACCCCCCTCCCCCGCCTGGAGGCAATACGAGCTGATAAACCTCGGCCGGCCGTTACCACTGACCGCGCCGTCCGTGGTAGTGCCGGCGGTGGTGGTCGTGGCCGTGGTGGCGGTGGAGGCGCGTCCAAATGAGCAGCACTCAATATTCATCCCGATGACAGGCTGCCCTGCACTTCTCTTGATAAATTCATGGCACGCCGCGTCGCACGCCGCGTCGCGCGGTACACCGGAAAAGGAAAAAGGCGAGCTCGTCACCACACCACGCGGCCGGCAGGTGTGTGTGTGTGTGTGGTGTGTGTGTGTGTGTGTGTGTGTGTGTGTGTGTGTGTGTGTGTGTGTGTGTGTGTGTGTGTGTGTGTGTCCGCGCGCGTGTGGTCCAGGGCGCGCTACGCCGTGTCGCTGCGGAGCGCGCGGGCCGTTTGCCTGAATTTGGAAGCGTGCCCCGCCCCGCCCCGCCCCGCCCCGCCCCGGTGACGGCCGTGGCCGTGGCGATGGCGTTCCATTTTTCATCTCGAGTGCCTGCTTTGCGCTTTGCGGCTGCCGGACCGCGCGGCGATTTGCAAGGCCGGTGTCGCGTGGCCGGACTGGCCGGACCGAGCACCGCGTCGCTCTGTCTCTCTCGCACTCCCAAGGCATAGGCGACGGAGCGACGAGAGCACTGTAGGGATTCAGGCAGCTTCTGCCAGATTCAGGCAGATTCTGGGCCGTACACTGGTGCATTTGGCAAGGGATCGGTGTCGGCGCCGAGGTTGTAAACAGCGCGGGCTACAGCCTGTACCTCATCCCGCAGACCAGCAGGCCGGCACGAGGCCAACCGGGCCCAATAGCCCACCGGGCCCACCGGCCAAGCGGGCTGGCGGTTTAATCCGGCCGATGAGGTACCGCCCGCCTAAGCCAGCCCGCTCCACACCCTGTGAGGGATACCTTGTCCTCGCCCCTTTGGACTGAGGTAGGCACGGCCTCGGCCAGCCAGACCGTCTCTGTCTCTCTCGCACTCACGGGGCGTCCCATTTAGGTGCGAGAGGGACAGGGCGACGAATGGGACTCCCAGTGTGCGGCCCCTGTGAGCGAGCGCCGACCGACTTGGCTCGCCGCCACGTCTTGGCCCGGGGCTTAAGTCCCTCCTGTCCCCTGCCGGCCCCGCCCAGAGGCCCCGCCTAGGTGCCGGTCGAACGTGGCTCGGCCGAACAGCCAAGCAGCCGAACACAGTGGAACACAGAGCAGCAGGACTTACTTTGCGAAACAGCGCGTCTCGCCGCCACGCTCCCTCCACTGTTAATCAACGAATGACGTCATATTCGTGGGAGCGTGAATTTCGTCACGTTCGTTCGGATATGACGTCACAGTCGTCGAATCGCAGCCGTCCTTGCCCGTTCCTCGCGTGGCACCGCCTGCCGTCTCTGCGGCCCCGCGCGATAAGCGTTCGCAACTACCGCGCCTAGACTGCCATCCGCCAGTCGCCCTAATTCACTTGGTAGGTGTTGGCGGGGCGAGGCGGCGCGAGCGGCGCGAGCGGGCCGAGCCGAGTGACGGATTATTATACACTTCGGCCTTTGTTTTCGCCGGCTAGATGCGATGAGCACCGCGTGCCGCCACCCCGCCCCGCCCCGCCCCGCCCCGCCCCGCCACGCCCCGCCAGGCGCCGCCAAGTCGCTCGGCAAAACTCCGAAATTGCCTTTCTGCCGAGAACGCCTCGCCCGCCCTAATTATGTACCTGAGTCTGGAGATTCGACCGGGCGGCCAATTACGACGGCGCCCTGAGACGCCCGCTCTACCGGTGCTCCGTCTCTCTCGCACCTGCACGGGACGCTCCGTGAGTGCGAGGGAGACAGACTCCCGGAATGGCGGTGGCACACTGGCAGCGCTCTGTCTCCCTCGCACCTGTACGGGACGCTCCGTGAGTGCGAGGGAGACAGACTCCCGGAATGGCGGTGGCACACTGGCAGCGCCGCCCGCAGACGGCGAGATAGGCAACCCGCAGAACAGGATCTTGGTCTTCCTCGCCAGTGTGGCGGTGCCCGGCGGTGGCCCTGCAAATGGATTGGCTGATGTCCAAAGCCCAGCCTGGCCGTGACCCTGTTCCCCACTGACCCCTGCCTGCCCCCTGGTCCGTGGCGCTGGGCCTGGCTGGGCCTGACTGGGCCGGTCCACGGCTCGGGGCCCGTCGCTAAGGGCGGAGGCTTCGGCGAGGTGGAGGGGGTGGTCACTAAAGTGGCTGATGTACAGCGCGGCGGTCCACTAGGCACCAGACGAGATGGCCAGCCGGCCGCCTTAACTCTTTTTCCCCTCTTGGCCCCGCTCTGCTGCCGCCCCGCCCTGCGCCGCCCACGGAGGGGACAAACGAACTATCCTCTTTTTCGGGCTCCATTGCTAGGAAGGGAAAAAAGACGGCCGTGCCGCACGCACTCTTTCAATGTGACTCACACTCTCCCCCCCAAGAGTGTCTCCTACACTGCTCCACGTGTGTCTGACATTTCCCGAGTCTTTCTTTTTTCTTTTCCCTAAAATTTTGACCAACGCGGCGTGAACACCGCCTGGATGCCGCACCCTCCACCCGCCCCGCCCCGCCGCGCCCCACCCCGCCCCGCCGAGCCAAGTCCCCCAAACCGGGTATAGCTGACACGCGGTAAAGTTTGGCCACACAACTTTCGTGCATATGCCTTTGACTCCGGCACGCGGCGGCACGCGGCGCCGTGTACCGAGTTTGCATTAGAAAGGGACAGAGCGAGAGCGGCGGCGAGGCAGCGAGGCAGCGCTCAGCGGCAACAGCTTGTCCCTACAAGCCTGCCTGGAGCGCCTAATTTTTTAATGGACATTCTGCTACAAGGCTTGCGGGCGGTCCGCTGCAGGATTGTGTGCCGACCGCAACATCGCCGGCGCGGTCCCCGGGACGCGGGCTGCCCCCACCAACTCCCCCCACAGTGGGCCAGAAAACCGCGGTGGAGGCGGTCAAAGTCCGGGACGCGTTTTGAGCTCCAGAGTCGCTGAAAGGGACTCGAATCGAGCGTGTGACCCCACCAATGGATTGCTTTTCGAACGAGTAGTCCGTTGGAGGGGTCATACGTTCGGTTCAAGTCCTATTTAGCGACTCTGGAGCTCAAAACGCGTCCGGGATTTTGCCCGCCTCCACCGGTCTCTAGCCCACTGTGCTACCTCCGCCACCACCAGCACCACGGTCGCCCGGCCGTGCGACGAGGCTCCGGGGAGCACCTTGCTGTCGCCGTCCTTTTCCTGGGGCCCATCCGTCCACAACTCAGCCAGGCGGACCCGCCTCGCCTCTCGGCCGGCCAGGGGGGAGGGGGGAAGGGGGAGGGGGGGAGGTGGAGGTGGAAGGGGCCTCCGCACTGCCCCTGATTTCCTCATCCCCCTCCCCCCTTTCCAATTCCCTGCTATTCTCCCTTAAACGTTTTCCCTAAGCCGAGCGCGGCGCTGGGTGGTGCCGTGCGACAAGGGCGCGCATCGCACCTCGTCAATTGCCCCCACCACACTCTCACCGCCGCGCGTGTGTGCGCGTGTGTGTTGGCGCGTGTACGCGTACTTGCGAGAGCGTTGACTTCCTGGGAGCGGCATAGAAAGCACATGACGCGGCGGCGCGGCCTCGCTGCCATCAGGTAGCGCACACACTCGCACGCTCGAGAGGTGCGACCGGGTGTCTTTGTTGCCCTTTCGGGCCAACACCCGCACGCCGTTGGCAGTGGACTGGATTCGATCCCTCTATCTCTCTCGCACTCATGGGCGCCTCGTATAGGTGCGAGAGAGACAGAGCGACGAAAGCGACTCTCGGAAATCAGTCCGCAGCTGAGCGTTAATCACGTCGTCCGCCGCGGCGCTGGGCACTGCGCTCCTCCACTGCGAGGCTCCGCGAGGTTCCGCGAGGCACTGCGAGGCACTGGCCCACCGCGAAGCGCCGCGAAGCTCCCCGCTGCCCCAATTCGGCGAAACTTTAATCTGCAAACTGGCGGCGGCGCGCGGCGGTCGCCGGGGACCCCGTTAGCCGCCTTATTCTGGCGGCGAGATGACGCCGCCGTGCCGTGCTGCCTTGGCCGCTGCCTTCGCTGCGCCGCGTGCCCTTTGCTGGCGTGCCCCGCGACTTTGCGCGGCGAACGACGAGAAGGCACAGTGGGCCAGAAGACCGGTGGAGGCGGCCAAAACCGTAGGCGCGTTTCGAGCTCCAGAGTCGCTAAATGGGACTCGAACCGAACGTGTGACCCCACCAATGGAATCCTCGTTCGAAGAGCAATCCGTTGGTGGGGTCTCGCGGTCGGTTTGAGTCCTGCATAGCGTCTCTGGAGCTCAAAACGCGTCCGTAGTTTTGGCCGCCTCCACCGGTCTTCTGGCCCACTGTGGAAAGCCCCGCCGGCGACCGGACCGCCCTGTTCTCCGCCAGCAGCCCAGCTGCTGGCTTGTGAAATGTTCATTCTGACCGCCGCCGCCGTCGTCGTCGTCGTCGTCGTCGTCCTCGTCGAGTCCCTCGCCGTCTTGGCCGCGTATTTCGGCGCCGCGCGGACTGGAATTCTAATAAGGCTTCCGGCCGCCAAACTTGAGTGGCTTGGGCCGGCCGTTTCTTTTCGGCCGTTGATTCCGTCTGCTTGCAGTGGCGGCCCATGGCGGGGCGTCCCCCCCTCCCCCTCCCCCGTCTCAACCGGAACGGGAAAGGGAGTCCCTGAATGTGCGTCGCCTCAGCGGCTCGGCGGCAGGCTTCGAGTTGAATGGGCCGCGGCCGAGACGCGGCGCTATCGCCGCCGCCGTCGTCGTCCTCGCCGTCGTCACCGTCCTCGCCGTCGCTAGCCAGAAATAAACAAGTTGTCTCCGCGTCGGTCCAGCGCGGCGGGCGGCGGGTCACGCCTCGCGCCGCTTTGCGGGCTTTGCGTCCCGGGGGCACTCCGGCGCGGCGGACGGGGGTCGGGGGTCGCGGGGCTCGTCGCGGGGTCGGTGAGAAGTTGACAAGTTGCGGCCCTGGCCGCGAAACGGCCCGCCGGCCTGCCGGTCCCCATTAGCGGTGTTTGTTTGCCGGCCTGTCCAGCGACCCGCTTCCTTGCCGACCAATCAGCGTGTGTCCGTATGAAAAATTGAGCGGTCGGCCGTGCGGGGCGGGGAGGCGGGGAGGCGGGGCGAGGAGGGACGGGTTGTGCGGACCGAGGCAAAGGGTGGGGCGGAAGACCTTTAATGAAGCTTTGAAAGGCTATGGAGCGGAAAGCGGACCAGTTCCAGTCGATTCCAGTCCATCGTGCAAGCCGTGCTTGCCTGGCTGCCTGCGGGCTGGCCGCTGGCCCGGCTGGCTGCCTGCTCCGTCTGGGCGCCGCCATGTTCTCGGCCTGTCGCTGCCGGCTGGCTTGGCTAGGGTGGCAGGGGAGTGGTCCAGAGAAGCGAGAATTCGCTTATGTCGGCCCTTCTTCGATCTTGTACGCCCCCTCCCCCTCCCCCTCCCCTTTCTTCGCCTCCCCCGCGTTTAAGCGCTGTCCCTACATCGACTCTCGCACTATTTTTTTTCTCGCCTGACCCCGTTTTGTCCAACTTTACATTCTTTCTCCTTTTGCTCGATTTGCCCCGTCCAATCCCACTGCCGGGGCCATGGCGGGGCGGGGCGGGGCGGGGCGGGGTGGAGCGGAGCACCGAGTGGCTGCAAGTTTGTGCCCGCCGTTCGCGCGACACATTCAAATAAAATATCGCAGTGTGTATTGGCCTCATCTGCCTTGCCCTGGCATGGCCCTGGCCCTGGCGCTAGCCGGCGCCGCCCTCGCCCCATTGGGCATCGCCGGGCCGGGCCCTGCTTGGGGCGGTGCGGAGCGCGGGGCGGGGCGGGGCGGGGCGGGGCGGGCTAGCCAGTCATGCTAAGTGGTCGTCGGCGTGTGTGTGCCGCCCTTCGCCCTTCCGCCCTCAATGCCAGTGCCCGCCACCTCAACGAGGCCGCCCCGCCCCGCCCCGCCATCGTCAGGGGGCCCTTCGGGTGCTCAGGGCGTGGCGTGGCGTGGCGGGGTGGTGGCCGTGTCCCCCAAGGCTCGTTGATGTCCCGAGGACGCCTCGACGGGGTGCTTACCTGGAGGGTCTCCTTATCGGCACCGGCATGCACTACATTAGCCGAAGCCCACTCGGCCGGCCGGCCGCTCGAGGCACCCCGCCTTGGAGGCACCCCGCCTTAGAGGCACCCCGCCTTGGAGGCACCCCGCCTTGGAGGCACCCCGCCTTGGAGGCACCCCGCCTTGGAGGCACCCCGCCTTGGAGGCACCCCGCCTTGGAGGCACAGCGCCTTGGAGGCACCCCGCCTTGGAGGCACCCCGCCTTGGAGGCACCCCGCCTTGGAGGCACCCCGCCTTGGAGGCATAGCGCCTTGGAGGCACAGCGCCTTGGAGGCACCCCGCCTTGGAGGCACCCCGCCTTGGAGGCACCCCGCCTTGGAGGCACAGCGCCGCCCCGCCCGCCTTTCTCCCAACTCGCAAATGAATACCCCCTCCCCTTCCTTGTTCTTGCTTGTCACAGCCTGCCTGAAGCCCTTGGCGTGGCGCGGCGTGGCGGCCTTGGGCTGCCGTCCCCGCCGCTTTTTCCCCACGTTAAATGGTGGCTGCTGTCGTGTCTCCGATTAAGGCTCCGCCGCATTTTATTAAAATGTTCCTGCTCGCCGGGGGAAAAACGCGCCGCGCGCCGGAGCGGAATATTCCGTGGAGCGGGGCTGGGCGAGGCCCCACTGTAAGTGGTGTTCGAAAATTGGGAAGGGGAGGGGGAAGTGAACACGGTGTTTTTGAGTCGCCGCGCTCTTGCACGCGTCCCGGCAACGAGGTGCATTGTGGGCCACTGCTCTGGTGCCCTGCTCACGTGCGAGCCGGGCCGTGCCGTGCCGAGCCGGGCCGTGCCGTGCCGAGCCGTGCCGAGCCGAGGACCTAATGACGTATTTTGTTGCTTTCCAAGGTCACGCTGCACAATAATGGCACCTTATTAATAGTGATGAAGGGCCCTACTAATTGGCTATTCGGCTTACAGTGTACAGGCCGCGTTAGCCAGACTCCTCCATGATCCCCTCGTGGTTGTTTGCCGTGGAAACGAGTTTGGCGCGCGTCATCGGCGACCTTGCCAGGCCTTGGCGCGCCTTGGCGAGGTCGCGGCGGCTGGACAGGCTGTGCCACACCTGCGTTCCAAGTCCTTGTCGTGTTTGCCTACGCGTTCGGCATGTGCGAGCGGTCTGCCGCTGCGCTGTATGGCAGCGGCCCTGGCTACCGCCCCGCGCCCGCCTGCCGCCCCGTCTCCGGCCTCCCGGCGCCTCGAAGAACCACGTACGGTACAGTGGGAGCGACCGAAGCCCTGCCCCCGGGTGGATTTGATCTCTGCCTCCACAATGCTTGCACGAAAAAAAAGAAGACTTTGTTATGTTAATCAGTTTTGTTCGATAGGCTCCATGTGCAATCGAAAGTTGGATAGCTAGTGTAGCGCCCGAACCTTTATACGAGGGCGACTCGGGACAGCTGGGAACTTGTTTGTCGTCACATAAGTGCCCGATGTAGGCGTCAGATGTCTCAATAACGGCTGTCGAATGTAGCCTATCGAACATTTGAGCACCACAACAAAGTATTTTTTATTTTCCTGTGTGTGACTCAGGGAGAAACGCCTCCGTCGTGTCCGTGAGCTTGGTTGCTTGGCAACGCCTGACAGTGGTGCTGTGTGCTGTGTGCTTTACCACTTCCACCGCCGCCGAATTAAGCGACCGTCACCTGAATCGGCCCGCCCGTTGAGCTCCTTGGAGGTGTTCCGCCGACCATTGCCATCCCCCCGCCTCCTCACCACTCGAAAATTTTGCGCCCGTGTTTGACGGCTTTTTTTCACAACCCCAGTGTAATTATCATCGTCGTCGGGTCTTTCTTCCTTGTGACTTCGCCAAAATTTGCTGGGCGTGCAAGCTCCCCCCCCCCTCGCCGCACCCCACCGGCTTATAACTGATTACATCGCCGATTTGGGAACAAGCTGTGTGCCTCTCTCTCTCTCTCTCTCTCTCTCTCTCTCTCTCTCTCTCTTTCTCTCTGTCTGTGTGTGTGTATGTGAGTGTGTGTGAGTGGGCGCTGCGAGTGTGTGTGTGTGTGTGTGTGTGTGGAGCTGGAAAGTGAAAGTCTTTATCGTGTTGGTCGGGGACTTTGATGAATAGAGACACTTGCCAGAATCGATCCTTGTGTATCTGCGTGCCGTGATAGGGTTTTGAGGGCCACGGGGCTCAAGACGGATGGTCCGCCCCCTCCCTCTCCCCTCCCCCCTCTCTCCCCCTTGATGTATTCCTGTTTCGGCGCGCATCTCCCGGTCCGGGTGGAGCACTGGCGGGGCACTGGCGCACAGCCGGACGACTGATGGCCCGGGCGAGCGCGCGCATGTGTTTCCCCCTGGCGGAGTGGGTCTGTGCGAGTCCGTGTTGCTGTGTGTGTGTGTTTGTGTGTAACTCTGTCTGTGTGTGTGTGTGTGTGTGTCGATTCAAATTTGCCGCGCTTCCACGCGAATCCCCGCCACGGATGAATGGGATGGACCAGTTGCTTGAACTGCGGCGCTGCTCGCGTGCCTGACGGCGCCGCGACGCGTCGCGACGGGAACCAACTTGGAATAAATAGGACGGATGGAGTGCGAGGGAGCGACTACTGGCGGGGCGGCGCGGGGATCAGCACGGGGTGGAGGACAACGGGGACGCGGTGCGGTGGAAACACTTGAACCGCGTCGCCGTCTCTTCGTCGCCGTCGCGAACGCGTCGCGCAAGTGGTCTCCTGTTGTGAATTTCTTGAATACGTTAGCCATCAAATGTGCGGGGTCGGGCAGCCAGGCGCGGCCAGGGCCCTGGAGGGCTGGAAGACTCCACGCCACGCGCTGGATAAGAAGTCATTTTCATGTCGAGCTGGTGCTCGCTGGCGCTGGCTTGCCCTCGCTGGCGGCGCTCCGGCAGCACCACGACGGTCTCGGGGCCGCCCTGGCCCGGCCCTGGCTCACGCTGCACAGTGGGCCAGAAGACCGGTGGAGAGGCCAAAGTTCGAGACGCGTTTTGACCTCCAGA
Source organism: Thrips palmi (assembly GCF_012932325.1). NCBI lineage: Eukaryota > Metazoa > Arthropoda > Insecta > Thysanoptera > Thripidae > Thrips > Thrips palmi. The sequence continues at coordinate 367,645 of NW_023144635.1, forward strand.
GTCGCTAATTAGCACTCGAACCGAACGTGTGACCCCACCAAATGGATTGCTCTCCGAACGAGGAATCCATTGGTGGGGTCACCCGCTCGGTTGGTGTCACATTTAGCGACTGTGGAGCTCAAAACGCGTCTCGAATTATGCTCGAATTTTGGCCGCTCCACCGGTCTTCTGGCCCACTGTGCGCTGGCTCCCGAGGGCCTTGGACGACATGATGGCGGTGGCCGCCACGCAACGCTGCGCCGCTAGCGCCTCGCCCGGCCCGGAGGCTCCTTCCTCATCATCATTTGGTGACGCGACGCACCTCGAGTCTCGAGTGGCGGCGCTGGCATGCTGTCGTGCTGGCATGCTGTGCTGTGCTGTGCTGCGCGCTGGCCGCCGTGAATCGTGATCAAAGGGTGGCCGGAGTGCAGGCGAGTGCTGGGGAGCGGCAAGGAAGGATCCAGAGACGGGCCCAGGGGGCGCGGTTGGCCAGGAGACCGGTGGAGGCGGAGGTGGTCGGAATCTTAGACGCGTTTTTAGCTCTAGCGTCGCTAAATGGGACTCAAACCGAACGTCTGACCCCACCAATGGATTGCTGTCCGAACGAGGAATCCATTGGTGGGGTCACACGTTCGGTTCGAGTCCCATTTAGCGATTCTGGAGCTCAAAACGCGCCCGGGCTTTGGACCGCCTCACCGGCCTTCTGGCCCACTGTGGGCGTAAGCAGCCCGTCGGCAAGGCCACCGTCGGGGCCTCCGCGACCGCCACCGCCAACTTCCGTGCAGCGGGCCGCCGCCAGCGCCACACAGGGCCGGCTGACGGCTTTCCGTATCCTCGGGCCCGAATCCCGCCGGCGTCGCCGAGGCACCGCCACCGCAGCCGTCATGGCGAAGGCCGCGTGTCGCGTTAGGCGCCAGGGGCGCAGCCAGCCAATCAGGGACCGCCGTTTCGGCGGCAAGGCCACACTGTTAACGAATGTGACGTCATATTCAGCGAATGAGAATCTTCTCACGTTCGTTCGAATGTCAAATTCATTGGAACAGTGCGCAGGATTGGGGCCGTTTCATCAACTGCTTCGCTGCGCGGTCTCAGACCCGCAAGGCGGCGCAAGGCGGCGCTGGTGCCCGGGGTGGCACACTGGGGTGGCCCACGCGGTGCGCAGTATACGCAGCAGTGCGCAGGCCGCCGCCCAGGCCAGGGCCAGGCCGGGCTGAGGCCGGGCTGAGGCCACCCGGACCATTGGTATGCATCCGGTGGCGTCCAATCTTGAAGGACACGTCCCGGCCACGTGTACGCGCAACGCGCGAAGCCGCACCGCGCCAGCCAGGCCTCGGCCAGGCCTCAGCAGCCTGGGTTTATTCAACACATTGCCAGCCTCCGTACCGATATGGCGGCTCAGCGTGTGTGTGTGTGTGTGTGTGTGTGTGTGCTGGTGTGTGTGTGCTGGTGTGTGTGTGCTGGTGTGTGTGTGTGTGTGCGTGTGTGTGTGTGTGTGTGTGTGTGTCGGTGGGGGTGGCATGAGGGTAGGGTGGGTCAGTTGGACCTGAGGGAATGGCGGGCGCTGCTGAGATACGGTGCGAGTGCCGCGCTGTTCCTCTTCGCAGCCTCAAGGCGCCCCCCCCCCCCCCCCCCATCCCCCTTCCTTCATCAATCCTCATCTCTCCATCTTTTCCCCGCAATCTCCTTCCCTGCGAGGCGAGCGGGGTCCTCGCTTTCCTCTTTTCCTTTTTAAAGACGGGATAAAAAGAGATGGTAACTAACTCGGCCCCGGAAAAGCGCACGGCCGTCAGTTACATGCGTCCACTGCGTTTGGCGTTCTCTTCTCTTCCCAGTCTTTTCTTCTTCCCGTGGTTCTTCCCCCCCCCCCTTTTCGGTTGGCCCCTTTGACCCTTTCCGATATTGGCAAGCTGCCTAAAACTCGTATTTGCGTAAGCGTTTCTGCAACCCCATTTCGGTTGCGTGGTGGTGGGAGTCTGGTGGGAGACTGCACGCGGGGGTAGTGGTGGTCAGGCGGTCAAGGTTCAGTGAGCCCCTGGTGGGGGTGGGGGCGCTCGGGGGGGGGGGGGGGGGCGCCTCTCGCAACTCGGGGCAAGCGCATGGCTCGGGGATTGTACTTGAAATGTACTCACATCCCGAGAGGGGCTCTGTGCGCCGAGGCCCAGCCCGGCCCAGCCCGGCGCGGTGAGCCCCTAAATCGCTCACGTCCTATAAGCCGGTCCTCGGACGCGGCGACGCGGCCCGACACGCACCGCCCGGACGGCGTAAACAAAACGAGGGCGGACAAATCAGGCCGCACTGCGCGGCGTCTCGGAGCGCTTTAGTGCCGTGCCATTTTGCATCGCCGGGGCCGCGGCTTAAACGCGGCCGGGCGCGGATCGCTGGTGATGATCTGGGGCGTCTGACAATGTCCCCCTCCCCGCCCCCACCCCCCGGCGTGCCCCAAACCTCGAGTGGCCCATTACGTTGAACAAAAAAGATAATTGCTGCTGCCGTTGTTGGTCCCACCGAGGCCTCTCTCTTCCCCCCTCCACGACACCCCCGCGCGCCAAACGCTGGAGAATAAATAGCTCGGCAGGGAGCTTCGCTTTTCTTTCCCCGAGCAATAATTGCGGCAATTGGGTGGTGGGGCGGGGTGGGGCGGAACACGCTGCTGCAGCAGCCTTGTGGTTTCCTCAGACGCACTCGCAGCTGCACTGATTGCTGCCGCCGTTGGCGCTGCCGAAGTCGGGCGGCATGCCCCCAGGACGTCGTCGTAGACCTTGTCGTGTACGTCGTTGTGGACGTCGCCGTGCATGTCGTCGTGGACGTCGTCGTTGACGTCGTCGTGGACGTCATCCTGGACGTCGTCGTGGACCTCGTCCTAGACGGCGTCGTGGACCTCGTCCTGGACGTCGTCGTGGACCTTCGTCCTGGACGTCATCGTGGACCTCGTCCTGGACGTCGTCGTGGATCTTCGTCCTGGACGTCATCGTGGACCTCGTCCCCCTGGTGGATCGGTCGGACGGGATCCGGACGCCGACCGTGGCGTCCAGGTGGCGTCCAAAATGTTTCAAATAGGACCGTTTGTGGACTGCGTCCCTGCGAGGTCCACCGGCGTCCAATTATCGTCCAGTACGTCCGCGCAAGGTCCATAAAGGGTCCACAAAGGGTCCATGTGGGTCCGTTGGGGTCCGTGGGGGTCCGTGGGGCGTCCGTGCTAGGTCCGTTGGGGTCAGTGTGGCGTCCATACTGCGTCCGTTGGGGTCAGTGTGGCGTCCATACTGCGTCCGTTGGGTCCCGTAGGGCGTCCGTACTGCGTCCGTACTGCATCCGTTGGGATCCGTGGGGCGTCCGTACTGCGTCCGTTGGGATCCCTGGGGCGTCCGTACTGCGTCCGTTGGGACCCGTGGGGCGTCCGCGATGCGTCCGTTAGGGTCCGCACGGCGTTATCTAACTGGGGCCCAAAGGGCTCTTATAGGCGCTTATGGACGCTAACGGACGCACTTCGGACTTTGGATGCGTGGACCCATAAGGACGCACTTAGGACCCTGGTTGCGACCACTCGTTGGAAAGGTCTCACCAAGACCTGTTCGAATCTGCAATAAAAAAAAATTGTTGGTCACCCCCCTTTTTTCAAAATAGAGTTAAAAAATCAGTATCTTGAAAAAAGGGGGGTGACCAACAATTTTTTTTTATTGCAGATTCGAACAGGTCTTGGTGAGACCTTTCCAACGAGTGGTCGCAACCAGGGTCCTAAGTGCGTCCTTATGGGTCCACGCATCCAAAGTCCGAAGTGCGTCCGTTAGCGTCCATAAGCGCCTATAAGAGCCCTTTGCGCCCCAGTTACATAACGCCGTGCGGACCATAACGGACGCATCACGGACGCCCCACGGGTCCCAACGGACGCGGTACGGACGCCCCAGTGATCCCAACGGACGCGGTACGGACGCCCCACGGATCCCAACAGACGCAGTACGGACGCAGTACGGACGCCCCACGGAACCAAACGGACGTAGTATGGACGCCACACTGACCCCAACGGACCTAGCACGGACGTACCAGGGACTCCAAGGCAAGCAAAACTCAAGCGGCGTCGCACTTCGGACCATTAGCGGACCTTTGGGGCGGACTGGACGGACGCACTGCGGACATATCCTGGACTTCCATTTTTGACCGGCTTCGGACCCAAACGGACTTACCAGGGACTCTCAGGCAAAACTCTCGCGGCGTCTCCCGCCGGACCACTGGCGGACCCTCTGGTGACCATTCACGGACTTCAAGGACGTATTGCGGACTTCGTAAAGTTTTCTATGAAGTTTGGCGGACGGCAGGTGACCCAATGCGGACGCTTGACAGACGCTGTTTTCTGTGCGTGGACCAAGCAGACGCAGAGTGGACCAACTTCGGACTCGAGTGGACTCCGAAAGGACGCTTGGGACCCTTATCGGACGACGTGAGACCGTGGACGCGCCGGGACGGCGAATGGACTGAAGGCTCCGGACGTCGCAGACTACAGCAGGACTGACTGTGGACCAGGAAGGACGCACTGGACTCAGTTCGGACTAGTTATGGACCCCCCAGGACCTCACGGACGGCAAGCAGACGCCATCTTTGCGTCCAGATCGGGTCCGAACGATCCACCAGGGCCGAGGGGTGACCCACTGCAAAATTTTGTGTACAATGATTGTGTGAATGTGCAAGAATCGGCAAGAATGTGCAAGAATGTGCAAGATTTCTGGCGTTTTTGCGACACATGTTGCCTACTTTCAGGCGTTCTTGCCACCTGAATGTGGAATGTGGTCAAATTTTGCACAATGAATGTGGGAAGCTGTTCCCCCCTCGACCTCGTCCTGGACGTCTTCGTGGATCTCGTCCTGGACGTTGTCGTGGACCTCATCGTGGACGTCTTCTTGGACCTCGTCCATGGACGCCATCGTGGATCTCGTCCTGGACGTCGTCGTGGTCCTCGTCCTGGGCCTCGTCCTCAACCTCGGGGTCGTTGACGTGCTCGTGGGCACCGGGCCACGCACCTGCAGCGTGCTGCACCGCGACTGCTGTCGAACTCCCCCCGCGACTGCAGCGCCGCTTTTTGCCGCCACGGCCAGGCGGGCCAGGCCGCCGACAGCGGGAAGGGGGGTGGGGCGAGCGCGCCGGCGAACGCCGTGTAGATCGGCACCATGCCAGAGTCAATATGCTGCTGCTGCAATCCCAGGGCCCGGGGCCCTGGCCTGCAGAGCGGTTCCGCGTCGCTGTCTCCCTCGCACTCGCAGTGGAGCCCCCTGTGAGTGCGAGCGAGACAGGGCGACGAAAGCGCTGCTCGGCACCAGCCAGCCAGCGGGGCCGCTGCGGGCTGCAGGCCCTTGCAGGGGCCGTGCGCGAGCGACGTACACTTTGTGCGCGGCGGTGCCACGGCGGGGTGGGGTGGGGCGGGGCGGGGCGGGGCGGGGGCGCGGCGGCTTTGTAAACATCCCCACTGTCGCCGCAAAGTGCTCGGGGTCTCGACCTGCTCGTCCTTGGCGATGGAGGCGATGGCGGTGCTGGCGGAGCTGGCGCGGTGTCCGGCCGCTTATACAGCTGCTGCTGCTTCGCCAACTAGTCCTGGGCGGCGGCCACGTTGGCCCGGGCAAGGCGCCGGCCGGACCCCAACTTTTTCCGCCCGCGCGCTACTTTGTTACCAACTTTTTTCGGCTCCTCCGGTTGTGTTTTTTCGTGTCGCCTGGCTGGGCTCCTCCGCCGTGCGTCTTGTGTGTCCGAGAGTCCGAGGCCTGCAGGCTGGCCGCCGAAGCCGCGCCGCAACGACCCATTGAGCACCAATGGCGGCGCGGCGGCGCACCTAGGCCTCGGCCTTGGCCCCGGCCGCGGAGACGGCCTCGTTGTTGTGCGGGGGCAGGCACGGGACCGTTTCTCCAAGTGCTTCATCTCGTCGGGGTCACAAAAAATAATTGAATTTCCCGTATTCCGGCCTCGGCCTCGGTGTGCGTGTCGTGCGTGCAGCCAGGCAGGGCCGGGCACCACACCGTCACGGCCTCGTCGTGCGTCCCCGCGTCGGGCGAGGCGAGGCCAACAAACACGTCCAATCCCTATAGCGGCCGTCGCCCCGGCCGTTGGGCCATTTACGTGATTTGATGACTCCGAGGGCGAATTGGTGGCGCTGCAGTTAGTTTGGGATTCTGGGCGCGCGGGCAGCGCAGGCAGCGCTCCGCCGGCTGGGTGAAATATTATTATTATTTGTTTGCATATCGGCAAACTCATTTGGCCCTTGGAAATTGGAAGAATCCCGCCGATGTTGTTTTGCCCTTTCCGAGGTAGCAAACGGCTTCGGCCATTTTTTTTCCCCAGCTCGCACGGACCCTCCTCATTTGTTCAGACTTTTCTCTTTTCTCACGGAGTCCCCTTCTTTCCCGCTCGGCTCCTGTGTGCCACGGTGGTGCATATGCTTGATTTTATGCGGCGCGCTCGCTTTGCCTTTGAGCACTGCGCTAGGAGCGGCGCCGCGAAGGCATGAGGCGGGGTGCAAGTTTTGATTAAGGGCGAGAGGAAAGACTGTGCGTTTTCCACACACACTCGCACCCGCGGTGCTACCACACCGTGAGGGCCTGTCGGACGGAACCAAAGCAGTAACTTGGAACACGGCCCGTGCTTTACACTTCGCCGGGGTATTGAGGGTGAATAACTCCGCGCTGCGATGGGGCGGCTGGGCCGCGCGCTGCCAGGCCCATTCGGGGCTCTTTAACCTCACCGCCCCGTCCGGGCATGCCTGTCCCGACCGGCCTCAAGGGCAAACACGCAATATATTCTGTTATTTTCCTTGTTGAGCTCGACACGGCCCATGGAGTTAGGCCCAGTTAGGCCCGGTCCCGGGGCCCGTCCTGGAAAACGAAAGTTTGTTTTTATAAGCAGCCATCCCGACAGACAGTCGGGGCTGCAATGTAACGAAAACATTTGGGTAATCGCGATCCGCATCACAACAATAACAAACCTCGAAGGTCACCGCCCCCTTTGGCGCCGAGTGTTTGCGTCTCGCTCGCACGCGACGATTATGCCGCCGTTTTTCACGGCTTACTCACTCCAACCTTCAAAATAAAACGCGAAACAAAAAATGGCGTGCTAAAAAACAAAAGGCTATGCGCCGAGGGGTTGGGGCAGGGCTTGAGGAACGCAACAAAAGATTCGGTGCTGCTGGCTCCACTGCCGCGCAGTCGCGCACTCTGTGACTTTTTTTTGTTTTTTGTCGGCCCGTTTTGCCTCTTGACTGCGATTCTGTCTCGGGGGTTATGATGGCGCGGTCAGTGGCGTGCGCAGGGGGGGGGGGGGGGGGGGGGGGGGGTCAGGGGGGTCATGACCCCCCCTTTGGCCACTAGACAGCCGCCTGGAAGGTAGGCAAATTGCGTCACTTTCCCCCTGTAAGTAGGCAAAAAGCGTGGCCTGACCCCCCCCCCCCCTTTCTAAATTTCTGCGCACGCCACTGGGCGCGGTGCGGTTAGTGAGGACGGAATGCCCCGCGGACGCCGCCCCGCCCCGCCCCCTGTTTACTGCCACTCAACATGTGTTTACGGCCTCGCCACTGGGGGGCGATCGGCCGAGACGAGGACTCCACTTTTTTACAGGTTTTCAATAAGTTGCCTGGGGGAGGACCCACCCCGCCCTGCCCCACCCCACCGCGCCCCGCCCCGCCCCGCTTCGCGACCTTGATTCAATTTCCCGGTCGGATTGGCGTGGCGCGTGGCGGCCGCGGGCGTCAACTGCTGCCCCACCCTCCCCCCGCGGCGACACGCGAAAAAAGAAAAATGTAGGATTGCGTGGGAGTGGCGTGGTCAACTGACAGAGAGAGAGAGAGAGAGAGAGAGAGAGAGAGAGAGAGAGAGAGAGACAAGGACGATGTTCGGGTTCGGCGAAGAGTTGCACTGGCATGCAGGCATTCGAGTGTGGACGGTTCGGGTCTCTGCTACCCCTTTCTTACTTTATCTTTTTATATGTGCGCTGTATATCTCTGGCCGTGCTCGCCGCGCCGCGCCTCGCCATGCTCTTTGTCAAGCAAGGAGGCCAATCCGTGCGCTCGCGTCCGCGGGGCGCCTTTCCTCTTTTTCGGCGCGCTCTTTCAATTATTTCTGCAAATCCCGCTTGCTGCGCGGGCGGCGGCTGCGGCGTTGCGGCGCCGTCCACTGAATTTTCATGCGTCCGCGTCGTTTCGTGTTGCAGGCCTGTTCCAGCGCGCCGTGCTCATGTCCGGCTCGGCGTACAGCCCCTGGGCCCTGGTGCAGGACCCCGTGCGCGCGGCGGTGCGCGTCGCCTCCAAGCTCAACTGCACCGTGCCCGCGGACCTGGCGCGCGACCACGAGGACATCGTGGACTGCCTGCGCGCCGCGCCGCTCGACAGCCTCCTGGACGCGGCCGCGCTCCCCGCCCCGGACTACATCTCCGTGTTCGGGCCGTCCGTCGACGGCGTCGTCATCAAGAGGGACCTCGTCAAGGAGTTCCTCTCGGCCAGCAAGAAGGCGCTCAACGGCCAGGACGGCAAGGAGGCGGTGAGTGCCGGCGTCCCCCAGTGGGCCAGAAGACCGGTGGCGGCGGCCGAAGTCCCGGACACGTTTCGAGCTCCAGAGCCGCTAAATGACCCTCGAACCGAACGTGTGACCCCACCAATGGATTCCTCGTTCAGAGAGCAATCCATTGGTGGGGTCACACGTTCAGCTCGAGTCCAATTTGGCGACGCTGGACCTGAAAACACGTTCGGGATTGAGACCGCCGCCACCGGCCTTCAGGCCGACTGCGCGTCGCGGTCCTTCCCTTTCGCTCTCAGCCGGCGAGGGCGAGCAAACATTCTACCGCCGTCTCTGTCTGCAGTACGCGGACGGCGGCGGCGCGGACGCCTGGGCGCCCGGCATGACGATGCACGGCGCCAGGGGCTACGGGCTGCTGTGCGGCGTGGTGGCCAACGAGGCCGTGTTCCGGGTGCCCGACCGCGCCATCGTGGCGGGGCTGGCCGGCGAGCAGCGCGACAGGTAAGGAGAGTTTGTTGTGTCGTTTGCCGAAAGAGGGAGGCCTGGCGGAGCGGAGGGGGCGCCGGAGGAGGGGAAGACCGCCCTATTTCACGAGCACGCCGTCGCGACGCGCCAAGTTCTTATCGCGCTTCCGCGCCGGCATCGCGGGGCCTTAACTCCGAAGCATTACGATGTGGCGGCCGGGACGGCGGCCAGGATGAGGGCCTCGAACAATTGCAAATTGTAAGCTTTGTGCGCGTAAGAGCGGTGGGCGGTCTGGCTGGCGGCCCCGCCCCGCCCCGCCCGCTCCAAGTTGCCCCCAAGTTGTAATGATGTCACGTGAATTTGGGGCCGGAATGTCGGCACACTGTGTCAGGCCGATCAACGGAGGCATTCCTCCACGGGAGGAGGACGCCGTCGAGGGGGCGGAGCACGCGTCGCCTAGTTCTTTTTCTTTATTTTTTGTAGTTTTTATCATCGCCAGCGGTGCTTATTTTGGAAACTCGGCGGCGAGGCGGCCGTGTGCACTTGAGTGACTCGGCCCGGCCATCCTGGCCTGCCCGGCCTGCCCGGCCGCACGCATCAAGTCCAAAAGTTGCGCCATCAAGTCGGCCTGGAAGTGCCGTGAAAGTGACCCCCGCGGCGCGCATATTTCTGCGCGTGTAGCGGGGCCGTGGCGGGGCGGGGCGGGGCGGGGCGGGGCGGGGCGGGGCGGGGCGGGGCGGGGCGGGGCGGGGCGGGGCGGGGCGGGGCGGGGCGGGGCGGGCGGGGCGGGGCGGGGCGGGGCGGGGCGGGGCGGGGCGGGGCGGGGCGGGGGGGCGGGGCGGGGCGGGGGGGGCGGGGCGGGGCGGGGCGGGGCGGGGCGGGGCGGGCGGGGTTTCGCGGCGCGGCTCGCAGGAGGCCTTCGCCGCGCGGCCCGTGTGTGCTTCCCTTCCCCAGGGTGGCCGCCTCGGTGGCGCGGAGGGCGCGGGGCGGCTGCGGTCCGACCGCGCAGAACGGGTAAACAGCCGGTGACGCACCGCAACTGCTGCGGTGCCTTCCGCTGGCTTTTGCATTAAATATTCCAACGGCTGTTGTTGTTGTTGTTGCTGCTGCCGCCGCCACTGCCGCCGGGCTGGGGCCGTCGAATTTGTTGGCCGTCGTCGCAAAGGAGGAACGAATAACTTGGCAAAACGCTTTTAGCGCGCGGCCACGCCCCGCCCCACCCCGCCCCGCCCCGCCGAGGGAGAAATTGGAATGTCAGGCCACGGGGTCCTCGCCAGGCAGCGGCTTTTTCTTGCTCATCATTTTTGCATGCACCCAAAGTATTTATTGTGGCCGTTGCCTCCGTTCCGTCCGTCCGCCGGTCCGCGCGTCGGTCTGTTTGGAAGCCGGGGCGGGGAAGGGAGGCATTTTTAAACGTTTAGAAAAAACAAAGGGAAATAATTAATCGAGTGGTAACTCGCCAAAGTTGGACGTCGGGCGCGGCTTTAAATCACCGTAACTGCGCCATTCGGCTAATGGAAAGGCGTTGTTGGCCGGCGGGGCTCGCGAGTTGGCGTGGACAGCACGCGTCGCGCCGTGCGGGGACTCGAGCTGGAACCAGGACTCCGGTCCGGTCGCAGGGACCTGGAACTAGGATCCTAGCGTCGTCCAGGAACTAGGAAACTGCATCTAGGCCCTAGTGCTGTGAACGGGACATGAAACTTCGCGTCTAGTGTCGTTCAGGGGCCTGCCTATAGGGCTCTATTGTCTTATAGGGACCTGGGACGAGCAGGGTAAGGACTCTAATGTCGCACAGGGGTTGATCTAGGACGTTAGTGTCGCACAGGGGCCGGGAACTAGGACGCTAGTGCCTCACAGCGATGAGGCAACGTGCATCCGCGGGGTGGCGTGCGAAGCTAAGGCATCGGCGTGCCGCGTGTGTCTCGGCCTGTCGGCCCGTCGGGTCGGACGCGTCTCCGGGGAGCAGCACGCAGTGCTTCGCTGTGCTTGCACAGCCCCGCTCGGGGCACTACACTCGCAGTCTTTATTTTTGCGTCCCGTGCAAACCAGACAGAACCACAAAGCTGCGTCTCTCTCTCTCTCTCTCTCTCTCTCTCTCTCTCTCTCTCTCTCTCTCTCTCTCTCTCTCTCTCCCTCTCTCTCTCTCTCTGAGAAAGACGCGCTTGCTACCCTCGGTGCCACCCGTGTGTGCGCTGCGTTTAATTTCACGACCCTTTTCCCAGGAACGAGTACTCTGCGAAACCAGGTTCCATGGCATTTTCAGTATCTGCATTTGGAAGTGCACAGTCAACAGTCCCCGCACTTCAAGTGTCGAGTATTCTCCACGAGATTGGGGCTCTGTGAGCTACTTCCTTGAAGCACGGAGACTGCAAACCACACACGTCCAAGTGTGGAGAATCACTCCGCACCAGGAAGTGTGGAATCCCCCACTGCTCGGTTTGGCAGCGCAGTGTACCCCCATCGTGCTTCCAGGGTCGTCGCGCGCGATGGGGCGCCAATCTGGAGGCCTGTCCTGCCTGGCCGTGCCCGTGAGGGCGTGCGGCCGTGAGGGCGTCGTAGTGAGACTAAGTAGTTCCCTCCCAGAGGCGGGCGGGGTGCCGGAGGCTGGTCCCCGTCGGGGCCGTACCCGGGCCTGCAGGGCCGGGGGCACTTAGGACGGGACGGGGCACTAGGCGTCGGGGCGGCAAGCTGTGGCGCTGTGGGGCCGGGCGGGGCCAGGTGGGTGACGCACAGTGGGCCAGAAGACAGGTAGAGGCGGACAAAACTCTAGACGCGTTTTCATCTCCAGAGTCGCTAATTGGGACTCGAACCGAACGTGTGACCCCACCAATGGATTGCTCTCCGAACGAGGAATCCATTGGTGGGGTCACACGTTCGGTTCCAGTCCCATTCAGCGCCTCTGGAGCTCAAAACGCGTCTCGAGTTTCGGCCACCTCCACCGGTCTTCTGGCCCACTGTGCGACGGGTCGCGCGGCCTGCGATGAGAATGGGTGGCAAGGCGAGAGAGGCCCCGGTCGCCCTGGCTCGCCGCCTCGGCGCGTGTTGAGCGCCGTCGGCGCCGCATCGAGATGTGGCCGCGAATTAGAATGTGATGTCCGCACTCTTTTTGCCCCTGAATATTTATGAGCGAGACAGCAGGCGTTCCGCGTTCCGTTCTTCCTCCCACTCCTCCTCTCGCCGCCGACGCCCTCGCCCCTCGTCCTCGTCACGCAGTGCAGGGCCGCCAGGGCCCGCGGCACAGCCAGCCAGTGGCAGCCAGCTCTCGCCGATTTTAATCAAGAGCCGCTCGCAGCGCCATGGCTGCGCCGCGCGGTGGTTGATGGCCGAGGCGGGGCGGGGGGGGCGGGGCGGGGGGGGGCGGGGGGGGGCGGGGGGGGGCGGGGCGGGGCGGGGCGGGGGGGGGTGGGGCGGGGTGAGGCGGAGCGGGGCGGGGCGGGGCGGGGGGGGGCGGGGCGGGGGGGGGCGGGGCGAGGCGGGGTGGGGCGGGGCGCGCGTTGCGGTGGCGCCGACTCGTTCGGACTGGACTCTCTCAATTTACACGCGCGCTGTCGTGTCGCCCATCAGTCTGCTGGAGAGCTCTGCGGTCGTGCCGGACCGAGCAGCAGACCGATTCCGAGAGTCGCGTTCCTCGCCCTGTCCCTCTCGCACTCACGGGGTGGCCGGAGTAGGTGCGAGAGAGACAGAGCGACGAAAACGAACTCTCGGATTAAGTCTGCTGGCGGCGGGCTGGAGAGGAGAGCCGCCGTCGGACTTGGTTATACGCGAGTCCGGTCCAGATCGGCCAGCTAGCTGTCCCTCGGACCGTCCTGCATTCGACTCCCTCGGTATGCCCGTCGTCACTTCCCAGTGTACCAGCTTCTGTCAGTCCGTGAGTGTGCTCTCGCAGAGCTGCGCCGGGCGGCGCCGCCGAGGAGCTTTGGACAGGATTTGTCCATCTGCCGCATAATCTCGGCGTGCTTCACCCGGCCGACCCGCACAGTGGTAATGCATGCATGTGGTGTGTACCCGGCGCCCCATCAT
>NW_023144635.1:381088-426088 GCF_012932325.1 Thrips palmi
AAACACTTGTCGCTGCCAACTTCAAATCAAAACAAGAGAGGACCAACTACCAACCTCCAATTAAAAACTATCAATCTACAATTAAATGAACTTTAATTCTTCAAAGAATTATTAGCTAAACCCAGAAAGAAGAAGAAGAAAATGAAGATGATGACGTCTCCCTGACCCCACCGCAGCGAGTCACCCCTTCGTGACTCTGACGGCTGCTGTCCTGTCAACCGGCCCCCTGGCCCCCTGCTACCCTGAGGATAGGCCACCATCCTCACACCGAAGAGAGCCACCGTGCTGTTGCCTACCCGCACGGCGCCATAAAGAAAACTTTAGTTATGTATCCTTTAAAATGCTATCATGCTCCTATAATCTCTTCCTTTTTTTCAAATCATTTTATTTTCTAAAAAAAAAAAATGTTTAAAGTAAAAAAAAAAAACTAACAAATTGTAAAACACTGCATCATGCACCAAAGATACCTCAAGAGACAACAAAACAGCATGATTTTTTTGTGACAAATTTTTACACTTCCCCGTTTTGGCCCGTATTGTGAACTAAAAAACCCCCCAATAAATCCTGTTATAAACTAAAAAACTCTCTCTCTCTCTCTCTCTCTCTCTCTCTCTCTCTCTCAGACTCTTCAAAGGGCGTCCCTCCCGCAGGCGGTGCGATGGAGACGGAGCGACGAAACACTTTTCGAAATCACGCTGTGCGCGTTGTCCTTTTATTCGAGTGTGCGATCGCGGGTCCACAAGGGCATGGCGCCGTAATAATCAGAGGGCTGTCACGGCCGTGCTCTCTGTCTCTCTCTCTCTGTCTCTCTCTCTCTCTCTCTGTCTCTCTCTCTCTCTCTCTCTCCCTCCCACTCACCGCCCCCTGTGTCTCTGTCTCGCCCCCTACCCTCCTACCCCGCCCTCCTACCCCTCCCTCCCCCTGTCCCCGGAGACACCGCGTCACGGCTCGGCACGGCGCGTTGTCCGCCGACCCGCCCCCCTTGCTGTTCCGCGCTGCGGCCGACTGCTGCAGCGCGCGCTGCTCCACGCTGGTCGACCTGTCGGAGTCCGTCATCCAGCACGGCGACACGGCCATCGAGGACAACGGACAACGACAGTCCCCGCGGCGCTGTTAAAAAGTAAAAACCCAGCAAAGGGCGGCGTCCGTGTCCACCATGATTCTCTCCTACTTCCACCCACTTCTCTTTTCTTCGCCTCTTTTTCTCTGTCGCCCCCCCCCCCCTCCCCCTCCTCACTCGTACACCGCGGTAATGGAGTTTATCATGTCAGTCCGGCGCTGTGATTGCAAAGAACCGAAACAAAGAAACAAACACAGAGAGAGAGAGAGAGAGAGAGAGAGAGAGAGAGAGAGAGAGGAGCGTTTCGTTCCGTATCATCCGCGCACCTGCCAGCGGCAACCCTGCTGCCCTGCCGCAGCCCCGCACGGCGCGGCGGGCAAGCGCGGCGGACGGTAAGGTGACAGGGCAACGCGTGCCGTCCGCAGCGTTTGTGGCGCGGGGCGGGGCGGGGCTGGGCGGGGCTGGGCGGGGCTGGCCGAGAGGGACGAGGAAAGCTTTTTGCGCTGTCATCTGCGCTCAGAGTCATGCCACCGCACGCCTCGCCGCACCCCGCCCCACCCCGCCCCGCCCCGCCCCACCCCGCCACGCCACGCCGTGGTCACGCTATATACCTCCCACACGTCACAACGGAAGCCCAGCAGCAGCAGCAGCGCGCACGCCACTTGCAACGCGATACTATACGTGCCGCACGTGCGGCACGTGCACACTGCAACGGCGGGAAAAAGAGAACAAGACCAGTGAAAAAAAAAACAGATAAAAACAAAAACACGACAGACTCCCCCGGACGAGATTGGCGATTTGCAGGGCGCGCCACTCGTAAACAGAAACAGCTCGCCGAGCTCGCACTCCGTGTTCGTTCGCGTCGACAACTCTTGCGACCAACTTCAAAGTGCTCACAAAAAAAATGAAGCAAAAAAAGAATCAATTACTGCTCATTAAAAAATGGAGTGTCAAATATAAAACCACACACACACACACACGCACACACACACACGCACACACACACACGCACACACACACACACACACACACACACACACACACATGAACTGCTTGCTAAAAACACTGCTAATCCGAGTGTGGACCAAAGTCGACGCCACAAGGCACCAAAAATAAGGAGAATCTTGACGAAAAGACCTTCGGCGTTGAGCGCGCTGCTCGAAAGTGGAACGCGGAGGGAGCCTCACCTGGCGTGACGGTGGGGGACATCATGAGGAAGTGGATGCAGGCGGCGCCGGTGCCGTGGCCCATGAGCGTCACGTTGCGCGGGTCACCGCCGAACAGGGCCACGTTCTGCTGCAGCCAGTGCAGCGCCGCCATCTGGTCCATGAGGCCGTAGTTGGCGACGCGCGCCCTCGTGCCGGGCGACGGGTTGGCGTTCAGGAAGCCTGCAACCAGGAGGGGGACCATGAGCATCACCACCGGCGGGATCTGGAGCGGCGCACAGTGGGCCAGAAGACCGGTGGAGGCGGCCAAAGTTCTGGACGCGCTTGGAGCTCGAGAGTCACTGAACAGGACTCGAACCGAACGTGTGACCCCATCAATGGATTCCTGGTTCGGAGAGCAATCTATTGGTGGGGTCACATGTTCGGTTCGAGTCCCATTTAGCGACTCTGGAGCTCAAAACACGTCTAGACGTCGCCACCGGTGAGGTGTGGCTTCTGGGAGGCAGGAGCGCCCGACGAGCAGCGGGTAGGCCACCCGGTGCGCAGCCGAGCCTAGCGGGCGTGCCTACCACCGCAGGGGCTTCACCAAGCGCCCGACGAGCGACGGATAGGCCACCCGCCAGACAGCCGTGTCCAGCGGGCCAGCCTAACGACGCACCGCAGGCGCTACTTGACATTGAAAATGAATGAAAGAGTCTAGATCAATGCCATAATTTTATCGAATTGAAAAGAAATATGGAGTTCGAATTGTCATACATTTGTGTATGACGGTTTTCCGGTCATACTTTTTGTATCACCGATAAACGGTTAGATGTCTCACCCTTCGATCAGTGTAAAGAAACACCGAGTACCAATTGAAAATTTTGGCAGGCCGCTGGCGGAGGCGGTACGTACCCAGGATGCCGAGGCGGTAGTTGAGCGTGACGACCACCACGTCCGCGTAGCTGGCCAGCACGCTGCCGTCGTACGCGGCGCCCGAGTTCCAGGAGAAGGACTCGCCGTGGATGTACACCATGACGGGCCGCGTGGGCTGCACGTCCGAGGAGCCGGCTGGAAAGAGAGAAGAACACGGCGTCGTTAATGAGTCGTTGTCGGGACAAGGGCCCTGGGGCCCCGGGGGCGACGCCGCGACGCCCTGCGCGGGGCCCCGCGGGGGGCGCACGAGGAAGACCTGCAGAGGAACGCGGTTCGTGGGCACGTTTCTGTGTGTGTGTGTGTGTGCATGTGTGTGTGCATGCGTGTGTGCACGCGCGTGTTTCTTTATTTATTCGTTTATTGTGTTTGTGTGAGTATGTGGGTGCGTGTGCGTGCGTGTGTGTTTGAATGTGATAGAAGGAGGAAAAGGGGACGGCGCGGGCAGCCCTCCAGCGATCTAACCTCTCTAACAAGCATTTGTATGACCGCGCGATGAGCGCTCCCAAGCTAGCGCCCCTGAATGCACACAGACCGTGTGTGTGTGTGCGCGTCTGTGTGTGCCAGTGTGCAAGGGCGCGCTGGTGGCGGGAGTGCGGTGCTGTGTGTTACTTTAAAATATGAAAATGTTATCATGAGGAGGGGCCCGCAAAGGGGGCTGGCAAGAGGCGCGCGCCCCCTGCGTGTGAGAGAGACGGCGAGATAGGGTGAGGGCAAGAGGGGCGAAGCGCAGGGCAGTGCATCACTTGTTTTGTGAGCGTCCGTGTGTGTGTGTGTGTGTGTGTGTGTGTGTGTGTGTGTGTGTGTGTGTTTGTAAAGGGAAAGTGGCCTCGGCCTCCACAACCGCACTAGGAAGGCCGGGGGGGGGGGGGCACTGTGTGAAAGAAATGATACCTGCTGCTTGCTCTTGGGAAGGCCAACATGTGGGAGACCAGCAAATCATGCAGCAGGGCACAAAGGAGGGAGAGAGAGGGAGAGCGACGTGAAGGTGAGTGCGAGAGGGCGCGCCGCGCCGTGTCTACATGTTTTGCAGCAGCGTTGCGCGGCAAAGAAATCCGATGAAAATTTCACGAGACGCGTGTGCTGAGCGCGCTGAGCCGGCTACTTTGTTGTTTCATTCGAGCGCTCTCCGGGGCTCGGGTCACTCGCGACGCGCGTCGACGCCGGCGCGCTCTCTTTCATGTCCCGCCCAAACAGGGACGGTCCTCCCGGTACCTGTGGCACCACGGCGGCATCGGGCGCGGCGGGGCGTGGCGGGGTGCTCGTTCGAGGACGGCCGGCAACACGGCCTTTCCATTATGCAACCCGCGTTAAAGAAACGACCAAGTAAAGCAAAACGACACGGGCGTTGACGGCGGAGGGACTGTTCGTTAGTCGCGCGGGTCACGACCTTACGGAGCCCTTTGTCCAGTTTACGGCCCTCCTTGGCCTGCGGACCGACTCCGAGAGGCCTCGCCTTGTCTCTCTCGCGTCTCACGGCACGGGACGTCCCACGAGCGCGAGAGAGACAGAGCGACGAGAGCGACTCTGGGAGGCAGCCTGCTGCGCAGCGGTGCGAAGCACATGGCGCCCTCTTTACGCGCGCCTAGAAGCAGACACAGAGGGAGACAGGGCCACACAGTGGGCCAGAAGACCGGTGGACCCAGTCAAAATTCTAAAAGCGTTTTGAGCTTCAGAGTCGCTAAACAGGCCTCGAACCGAACGTGTGACCCCACCAATGGATTGCTCTCCGAACGAGGAATCCATTGGTGGGGTCACACGTTCGGTTCGAGCCCTGTTTAGCGACTCTGGAGCTCAAAACGCGTCTAGAGTTTTGTCCGCCTTCACGGTTCTTCTGGCCCACTGTGGGCCGGCCAGGCCGGGCCGGGGCCGCCGGGAGATGGCCGCTGGCTGGTTCGTCATATTTGTCAGTTTCACTCTCGGGATCTGAGAATCCAATATGCCCGCACAGCTGCACGGCACGGCCAGGCACGGCTCGGCCCGGCACGCGGGCCGCGCGATGCGGCGCCACTTGTCCGCCACTCGCCGCTCACTCCGCCTTGGCCCGCCAGCTGTTGGCGCCAGCCGGGGGACGCCGAGGACGACGAGGACGACGAGGACGACGCGGCGCGCGCCGGAATAAGCCGTATTTGTGAAGGGAGACAAAAAAAAAACAAATTCTGCGCCGTCGAGAGAGCGACACTTTCCGTTGAGTGAGTTATGAACTTGGAAAAACATAATAAACCGAGTCTGGCCTCCTGACGCCGCGTCGCGCGCCACGCCGCACTGCGCCGAAAACTACGGCCAGCTGCGTTCCCCGGCGAGGAGAAGCTGAGTGAGGACGGGGCGGGGGCGCCAGCACGGGGACGCTGCGGTGCCGCGGCGAGCAGACCTGCCGTATTTTGATCTCTAAAAGCAGCCGAAATCAGCGCGGAGATGGAATCGAAGTCAAGGTGGACCGGCGGGGTGCATTGGATTACGGAGTTGGGAGAGGGACGCCGCGACACGGTTCGAAGGAGCGCGGTGGGGGTCGCTCGAAGAACAAGAGGGGGGTCCAGGACATGGCCCGGGACACGGTCCAGGAGGAAATGCAGCAGCTCGGCGGCAGCCCTTTCTTGCACTCGTCCCAGAGTCTGGAGTGTGCAGTGGCCGGCACTCAACACCACGACAGGGCAGCAGCAGCAGAGCCCCCGGACCCCCCGGGGCGGTGAGCACTTCTCTCCGGTATGAACCCGCGCGGAGCACTGCGCAGCACTGCGCGCGACAAGTCGTCTCTCTCGCACTCGTGCGTCTGCACTCGGCAGCGGACGAGGCTGTCGCCGCTACGTCTGGTCTGGTGCCAGGGCGGCAGGGCAGTTGTTGAGGTGCAGACGACGGCGGCGGCCTGTTCGTTTCGCCTTCAGGTCTCGCGTATAGTGCGTTCCATACAAAGGCCGCTGCAAGCGGAAAAGTCGCGGACCGAACAACGGCGGTGCACAGTGGGCCAGAAGACTGGTGGAGGCGGACAAAACTCTAGACGCGTTTTGAGCTTCAGAGTCGCTAAACAGGCCTCGAACCGAACGTGTGACCCCACCAATGGATTGCTCTCCGAACGAGGAATCCATTGGTGGTGTCACACGTCCGGTTCGAGTCCCATTTAGCGACTCTGGAGCTCGAAACGCGTCTAGAATTTTGTCCGCCTCCACCGGTTGGCCCACTGTGCGCTGTCTCCCTTGCTCTTGTGACGCGTACCGCGCGGGTGCGAGAGGGACACAGCGACGGGATCGGCACCGCAACGAAGGCCGAGACGCGGCCACACCGGAAGGCCGGAAGGTTCCCGCCCCGCCGCCCCTCGCCGCCGTGCTGCTTTAATTAATGCCCCGAAAAAAAAACACAAGATTTATCTCGAGGAGAGTTTGATAAATTTGGCGCCGCGGTCTGACGCAGATTTTGACGGATAGCCGGTCGGCGAGTGCGGCGCGGCGCGGCGGCCCCGCCCCTCCACCCTGTCTCTTGGCCGGCAGGGCGGGCCAGCCGATAGCACCCGCATGCAGAACAATCAGGCAAGGGAAAAAAACAAGAAAAACAAGGAGAGAAACGAGGAAAATCCGAGGCGCGGCCGGGGATTGAACCCCCGCCCGCCGAATCGGTCGAGAGGGGATTTCCGAGGGGAACACACGTAGGCCACGCGGACCGCCACGCGAGCGCGATGCTTCACCGCGTTATTCCGTGTTTTTTTTTTGTCCCGTTTTTTTCCGCCTTTTATAACCACACAGTGGCCATTCTGACGCGCGGCGCGGGAATGCTGCGGACACGCCGCGCGACACGCAGCAAGCGTCACGGCACAATGCACGCCGGGAATGCTGCGGACACGCCGCGCGACACGCAGCAAGCGTCACGGCACAATGCACGCCGGGAATGCTGCGGACACGCCGCGCGACACGCAGCAAGCGTCACGGCACAATGCACGCCGGGAATGCTGCGGACACGCCGCGCGACACGCAGCAAGCGTCACGGCACAATGCACGCCGGGAATGCTGCGGACACGCCGCGCGACACGCAGCAAGCGTCACGGCACAATGCACGCCGGGAATGCTGCGGACACGCCGCGCGACACGCAGCAAGCGTCACGGCACAATGCACGCCGGGAATGCTGCGGACACGCCGCGCGACACGCAGCAAGCGTCACGGCACAATGCACGCCGGGAATGCTGCGGACACGCCGCGCGACACGCAGCAAGCGTCACGGCACAATGCACGCCGGGAATGCTGCGGACACGCCGCGCGACACGCAGCAAGCGTCACGGCACAATGCACGCCGGGAATGCTGCGGACACGCCGCGCGACACGCAGCAAGCGTCACGGCACAATGCACGCCGGGAATGCTGCGGACACGCCGCGCGACACGCAGCAAGCGTCACGGCACAATGCACGCCGGGAATGCTGCGGACACGCCGCGCGACACGCAGCAAGCGTCACGGCACAATGCACGCCGGGAATGCTGCGGACACGCCGCGCGACACGCAGCAAGCGTCACGGCACAATGCACGCCGAGATGAATGAGCTGTACACCGCAAAAAAAAGAGGAACACGTGACGAGCCGCTCGCATTCAAGCACGGCGGCCCGGCACGTCGCAGCGCGCCGCTCTTCCGCGGGTTCAACTCCCAGTGACGGGCGCGGACCAGCTTTCCGCCGCTGATTTTTTGGGTGGGATTTAGCGCGGCGCGACTAGTGCTACACACGGAGGGAAGTCCTGCCCCGAAACAAAAGGCCTGTTAGTGGAAGGTCCAAAGACCACCCAGCCGTTGAGGGAGTACGGTATACCGCCTTGGATTGGACGCAGTGGCTAAAGTCAGTCAAAATAACCATTCCTGAAAATCAGCGATCAATTTTTTCAAAACAGCATCTACGACCCCAGCAGCGCCGCTCGGCCGGCCGCGGCGGCGGCGCCATGCAGTAGTACTACAGCGGCAAGGCCCGGCAACGCCCCACCAGAGCCAACCTAGTTAAAGGCAGTTGCCTTCATGGCCTGCCGCGAACGGTCCTGCAAATAATTATCATGGCTCATGGAGCGCGGTCGGGAGGTGCCTCGGGCGATTACGCCCCCCCCCCCCTTCCCGATACCCCAGCTAATGCGCGGCCAACGATTATCCGCCGGCACTGTCAGCAGCGCGGCCAGGTAGAGCAGCAAAGCGACCGGATTCGCCTGCGCCGGCCGATACAACGCGGAAAAGGTTGTTACTTGGGATTATTTCATTATTTTCCGGTGTGTCCGTCCTGCCTCTGACGCCCGTCCGTCCGAGGGCGCCCGGCCGGCCTCGTGCCTCCCGGGGGTCTCTCCATCATGCCCTTTTGGGCCCGCTGGGGGTGGTGCGGCCGGGGCGGCCGGGCGGCAGGGCGGCCGGGGGCCTGGGCCAGGGCCTGCCCGGCCACGTCACTCAATTAATTCTTCGGCCCCACCGGGTATTACACTGGTAGCTTGCCATGCTGTCACAGCTGGGCGGGCACACAATCACGCGTGGCTTGCCCGGCCTTCACCGACACGGTGCGCATCACGGACTCTCACCATGCACCAGCATGCCTTCCCGACCCACATGGCAAGCATTCCCGAAGAGGGTTTCCATCATAGCTTCCATTATGAAGTGCAAGACTTTTACTGGTCCAGCATGGTTTTCAGGGACTTGCCCCGAGACCCTTCCGGACATCCGACCGTGGCGCCCTCCCTGGAGCATGGGCTGCTTCATGACCTGCGTCACGACCACCTCGCAGTGCACCGCTGCACCTGTTATTGCAGGTACTTGCGATCCGCCCCGACCCCGAGTCCCCCGAGCACCACTCCGGTCAACGCAACGAGAGGCAGCTGTCGCGCGGTGCGGGCTGGGCGGGGCAGGGAGGGGCTGCGACGCTGCGACGCACCGGGACAGCGAGGGGGAGCGCTCCAAGGAGGAGACACAGGGGGCGATTCCAGTCCCCCCTCCCCCCGCGACGGCCACCTGCAGCGGGTAAAATGCCCGCGCCCGGGAATGGCTGCCTTAATGGGGCGGGGGTGTTTTTGCCCCGACACGGTTATGGTCTGGCCTCGTTTCATGTTGATTGTTCCTCGGGGCGGGCCACGGCAGTCCCTTCACTCCTCTCACTAGAGATCGTCCCTTTTACTCGGTTCGGCCGGGGTGGGGGGTCGAGTCGCCGCGTTCAAGTTGCCGTCCAATGTATCAACAATGCACTTGGCGCGACTTGGCAGCACTTACGCCGAAACCGCCCCGCGCGCCCTAATAGAGCGCCTCATGAAAATGGAGGGACGCCAACTTCATTCATGGCGGTGCGCTCCGACGGCCAGCGGCAGTTGGTGGTGGTAGCGGCGGCGGTAGCGGTGGCGGTAGCGGTGGCGGTAGCGGTAGCGGTAGCGGTAGCGGCGGCGGTAGCGGTGGCGGTAGCGGCGGCGGTAGCGGTGGCGGTAGCGGCGGCGGTAGCGGCGGCGGTAGCGGTGGCGGTAGCGGCGGCGGTAGCGGTGGCGGTAGCGGCCGCGGTGGCGGCGGTGGTAGCGATGGCGGTAGCGGCCGCGGCGGTAGCATCGGCGCAGAAAGGAAGGCTGACTATAATTCAGGCTCGCTGACCAGTCGGCCTGACGGGGCGGGCGTGGGCCTCGAGGCCTCCGGCTCGGCCGGCCCATACAAGATTCAAAGACAAACAGGGGCGCGCGGAGCGGGTGCGGCGGCCGCGGCGTCGCCGGCTCAGGACGCCGTCGTCGCGCGGCTCAGACGCGCCACCGCCACACGTGCGCGGCTGCGCGGCCCTGCTTGGCCTGCTCGGCATGCAGCCCACGCGCTGATCGTCTGGCGGGGCGTCATATTTTCACTCGGCTGCCGCCGCCAGGGCCGCCGCCGCCAGGGCCGCCGCCGCCGGCTGCACTTACCAGCCACTCGGGACGTCACTTCTTGCGCCGCCCCCTCCGCCGCCTTTCATGAACCAACTTCTTCCGCGCGAACGCAGCGCGCGCGGCGCGGCGGCGGACGGAGGAGGAGTGTTTTTGCCGGCAGTTTGAGAGGGCCGTGAAGGCGCGGCGCGAATATGCGTGGAAGGGGGAGGGGGGCGCTCGGCAAGATTGCACGCCGAGCAAGGGTCACGGAGCAGGGCGACATGACAAACAATTACCGAGCGGGGTAGGCCGCTCCCCCGGCCGGCTCGCTGTCTCTCTCGCACCGCGGCGAACCGCGCCCCGGGAGTGCGAGAGAGAGAGAGAGAGAGAGACAGGTGGCGTGTTTGCAGGCAAGGCGTCGACAGCACGACGAGTCGGCACGGAATCCTCTTCGAGGAGCAGAACGGACTCAGTCGGCGAAAGGCGAACGCGCGAACGCCGAGGCGGGTGCATTCGAGCGCGGCGTGGCGCTGCCGTCAGGATCGGCCATGCAAACGAATTAAGCCGATGAAACGGCGGGGCGCTGTTTGGCGTTTCCGGCCGGCAGTTACACTGGCTTCGCAATGCTTCGCAATGCTTCGCAACGCCTCGCAATAATGGCGTCGGATTATCACGGTGTGTGCGGCCGTGCCAGTGTGCGAGCGGCACGGGCTGGACGAGCTTGTCGTGCTGCGGAGCGCAGCAGCGGCGGCTCATTCCGAGAGTTGTTTTCGCCAGTCTGTCTCTCTCCCACCCACACGGGACGCCCCTCGCGCTCGAGAGGCAGCGCGACGACTCTCGCAATCAGTCTGCAGCGCGTGGCGCGGCGCGGCGTCCACTCGGACCGTGCATTTCACTGTGGCAGGCCCCGCCCCGCCCCGCCCCTTCAGCCCCATCCGGCGTATCACTGCGATACGAAACCTATAAACCGCCAACGTCACCTGCATGGCAGATGCGTGGAGTGATATCATCACCAGGCGGGGCGTGCCGAGCCGAGCCGGGCCGAGCCGAGCCGGGCCGGGCCGAGCCGGGCCGGGCCGAGCCGAGCCGGGCCGAGCCGAGCCGGGCCGAGCCGAGCCGGGCCGAGCCGAGCCGGGCCGAGCCGGACCGAGCCGAGCCGAGCCGGGCCGAGCCGAGCCGGGCCGAGCCGAGCCGGGCCGAGCCGAGCCGGGCCGAGCCGGGCCGAGCCGAGCCGGGCCGAGCCGGGCCGAGCCGAGCCGGGCCGAGCCGAGCCGGGCCGGGCCGAGCCGAGCCGGGCCGAGCCGGGCAGAGCCGAGCCGAGCCGAGCCGGACACGGGGCTGCAGCAGTGCGCTGCATTGTGGTCCACGTCCAATTCATGGCACACTGGCCGATAGCCGCGTGCGACGTGGGCCGACACGGGACGTAAAGCATGCATGGGGCGGGGCGGGGCGGGGTGGGGTGGGGTGGGGCGATTCGCTGCGGTTGACCTGGACGCGCTCCAGCGAAGCATCGCGACGGCAATTGCTGCCTTCCTTCAAGGTTGACCGCCACCAT
The DNA here is from genome assembly GCF_012932325.1 of Thrips palmi. Classification (NCBI taxonomy): domain Eukaryota; kingdom Metazoa; phylum Arthropoda; class Insecta; order Thysanoptera; family Thripidae; genus Thrips; species Thrips palmi. The sequence continues at coordinate 392,597 of NW_023144635.1, forward strand.
GGTTTTTATACGTTCATAGAACCTTCGCACCGACCAAACAAAATGTTTACTTTCAAATACTATACCTATTTAGTTGTTTAGTTAGTAACCAACGAATGACGAATAGTTAGGGAGGGAGTGCCGGGACAGAGTAGTACATCCCCCTGCTGCCTACTGCAGAGATCTCGACATCCATTGGACGAGGATCTCACGCTCAGATTTTCGTGTTTGGTTGAAACTTCTGGTCTTACTCTCCTTAACCCGAATGCTTTCCTTCCCCGACTCTGCCCCGGGAGCCACGGCCTGCGACATGCTTGTCCTACATCTGCTGCAGGCGGCCGGAGTGTCCCACTACGGCGACAGGCCCATGCAAATGAGACGAACCTGGCCCGGGCCCACCCACCTGCCCGGGCACACTGGGGAGCCCAGCCGCCCCAGTGGGGGCCCGGCCATAAGCCCGGCACCACAAATAATCGCAGCAGCGCGCTGCACTGTTAGTGGAACCGCCGCCGGAGACGGTGTCGCTGGGTGTCGGTATGAAGTGATAAACTTGCCCGCTGCACGGCCCGACCCGGAATCTAGGCCAGCCAATAGACGTCGCCCCCCTTTACAAACCCTCCCCCTTTTCCTGCGGCCCAAACTCCCCCTCCACGACACGACGACGCTGCCGGATGCTGCCGCAGCTTCAGCTCACGCCGCCGCTCCCCGCCAAGCACTTCTTAATACGCGGCGCTGCCAGTGCCGTGCCGCCGTGGTGCTGCTGCACTATCATCCACTCCTGCGCGCCGCGCGCCGTAAACCACGGCCCGACTTGGCACCAAATTAATGAATTTCATAACGTGCCTTGCGCGCGGCGGCCTCGCCTCGCCACGGCCTTGTCGTCGACGCCCACGCGCGTCGTGTCCTGTTGCACGTGGCGCGCTGTCCTGGGGGGCGGCCTCTGCGGTGGTGGTGGTGCACAGTGGGCCAGAAAACCGGCGGGGCGGTCAAAATCGCGAACGGGTTTTGAGCTGCAGAGTCGCTAAATGGGACTCGAACCGGACGTGTTACCCCACCAATGGATTGCTCTCCGAACGAGGAGGTGGGGTCAAACGTTCGATTCGAGTCCTGTTTAGCGAGCACCGGTGTAGAAGACGACGACGACGACGACGACGACGAAGAAGACGAAGAAGACGAAGAAGAAGAAGAAGAAGAAGAAGAAGAAGAAGAAGAAGAAGAAGAAGAAGAAGAAGAAGAAGAAGAAGAAGAAGAAGAAGCAGAAGAAGAAGAAGAAGAAGAAGAAGAAGAAGAAGAAGAAGAAGAAGAAGAAGAAGAAGAAGAAGCAGAAGAAGAAGAAGAAGAAGAAGAAGAAGAAGAAGAAGAAGAAGAAGAAATGGATGATAAAGCGGGCGGGAAAATCAAAGCGACAGACTCAAGTGGCTGGATTTATGGCGCGGGACGAGTCGCTGTTTGCGCAGTGCGTTTGCATTTCGGTCGGTTAAGTAGCCGAGCCGCCTCGGGGGGGAACGGGGAAAGAGAGAGCGAGAGAGAGAGAGAGAGAGGGGGGGGGGCATCATTTTGCTGACGGGCCGCGAATCCGCGCGCGTCCTCCTCGTCCCATCAATAGCGGCGTTATTTTTTAGCGCGGCCAGCCTTCGCCCCGAGGCATGGCACTGCCGGGGCACTGCAGGGCAGGGGGGGGGACATTGTAAAATAGCAGCCGGGGGGGGGGGGGGGGGCACGCTCTAGGCCGCGCTGACTCGGCGCCCCAGTCCGCCGAGCCGAGCTCCAGACTCCAGCGCGATTGCCGCAGGTCAAGACGGAACGTCCCCACAGGTGTTCAGCAGCGCCCCGCCGCCCCGTTGACTGTCGGTTGTTGAAACTTGGAAAGAACGGATTTCGGGACGTGGGGGAACTTCCAGTGCGCATACGTGATTCGCGGCACTCGTTACAGTATTCCCCTGCTGGATTAGAGGCGCTTTTCGCTCACAATGTGGAGGAGTGCGCGACTGCGCGCCGCGTTGCCGCGTTCCGTTTGCCTCGCCCGCTTTTAGCATATTACGCGCGCGAGCCGCGGCGCAGCGAGGGGAAAAAGTGGAGAAAAGGGCCGAAAAAGGGAAAAAGGAGAGGAACTTGATTTAACCCCCTCGGCAGGAAGCGCGCACTCCACGGCTAATTCGGCCGAACGCTCTGCGCACCGCGGACGCCACCGCATCCGCAGCGGCCGCAGCGGCCCAGCACACTGAGAGTCGTTTTCGTCGCTCTGTCTCTCTCGCACTCACGGGGCGTCCCGTCTAGGTGCGAGAGAGACAGAGCGACGACTCTCAGTCTGCGGGCGCGTGCGGAGCGACGCCCTCCACGGGCACGGCGAGGAGCAGCCTCGGCGCAGCGCTGCAGCCGCCCCGGACGCGGCCGCCGCACGCACACGGCGCGGCAGGCAGGGCGGCCAGCCTCGCCAGGGCCGCCGCGGCGGTGGTCGGTGTGAAATATTGAAGCAGGCCGAGTTCCAGCCCCAACCCCGCCCCCAGCCGGCCCCGGCCGCCTCCAGCCGCCCCCGCCGCCCCCGGCGTGCTGCGGAGGCGAGGGGCAGCTTATCTATCAGCAGCCCGGACGGGCAGCCGCGCAGCCAGCCAGCCAGCCAGCCCGTTCCGACGGCCAGGATTAAGGTGCGCGAGCGAGCGGCGCAGACAAAAATCAGCGCCAGAGAAACACCACCTCGGAGGGGAGGCCCCTTACCGCTGCCGCGCTGCCAAGCCCCGGACGGGGCCGTCGTATTAAAAACAAAACCAGGGCCTTGGAACACGTAGTGTACGAGAAATCGCCAGCGGCCTCCACTACCCCCACCCCCCTTTCCCCCCACCACACACACACAAAGAAAGGCAGAGAGAGAGAGAGAGAGAGAGAGAGAGAGAGAGAGAGAGAGAGAGAGAGAGAGAGAGAGAGAGAGAGAGAGAGAGAGAGAGAGAGAGAGAGAGAGAGAGAGAGAGATCGGAGCGATACAAGTTGCACCACTCCTTTCCGCCAATGTGGCCAGGCCAGCCAGCGCCGCCGCGGCCAAGGCGCCAGACCAACTAATCTTTGCACTGCATTACTTCGCCCCAGTTTCGGCGGGCGCGCTGTGCGGCGTGCGCTGCTCGTGCTCTGGCACGGGGGCCTCATATCTGGTCCGATTGGGCCGCGGTGTAGCGGCGTAGCAGAACCCCGCCATGCCACCGCGGCCCCGGCCAGCACGGCGAGCACACGACGCGGCCTCGGCCCGTAATTGCAGCAGAGACGCCAAGGTCGTCCTAAATTGCACTTTTTCCGCGCCACCGCCCTCCTGCTCCAGATCCCAGCTCCGCGCCAAGTTTAACGCGGCCGTCGTAATGAATGACGAGTCACGGCACGACCGCCCCACCCCGCCTCACCCCGCCCCGCCTCACCCCGCCCCGCCTCACCCCGCCCCGCCTCACCCCGCCTGACCCCGCCCCACCTCGCCCCGCCACGCGGAAATTTGCCAGAGTGTGCCGCCGCCGCCACCCGCACCCCGCAATATAACGCATCACGGGTGCGCTATGATCGAGTTTCAATTTGCGTCGGACGGTGGCGGGGGCGGCGCGGGGGGCGGCGGCAGTACAGTGTGGTGGTTGCAGTGGCGACGGGGGCCTCCGCTGACGGATCACCGGACCAAATTGGCGCGCCAAAGTGAGCTATGGGCCGCAGCGGGCCGCAGCCACTGCACGGCCGGGGGGACGCTGGTTCGACACGCGCTGCAGGAGGAAACTTGAAGTGTCTGTTTTTGTACTGCGGCGACTTTTAGGCACCAAGTACACGGAAGAGATTAAATCTCGGGCATTTGCGAAGGTCAGGTCGAGGGGTGAATCACTCAGCGTTCTGGTGTACACATGAGTACATGAGTACGGGTGAGTACACCTTGCTTTACTCATAAATTTCACAATTTTAAACGTTGTGAGGCTTTATTTAGCGTTTTTAACGGCACTCAACGTTAAATCGGTCGAGAAAGTAGTACATTTTCCCCTTTTTAAACTTGTGAGTACACTGAGTACGGGCAAATTTGTACACATGAGTACACTAGTGATTCACCCCTCGGGTCAGGTACATCTGAAAAAACAAGTCGTCGTTTGCATTTTGTGTAAACGTGTCTCTTTCTTTCTTTTTTTTTCTTTCTCTCTTTCTTTCTTTCTTTCTTTCTTTCTTGTTTCAGTAAGTTGACCAATTGTTCAACGTGTGCGCTGTTCGCAGTTTAAAATGATTTCTTCTAGTTTTTGCCAGTGGCTCCAGACGACGGAAGAGGGAAGGGCCCTACATCACGCTCCACGGGGTGTTCCGGGACCCCGTTCCTCCCCGTGAGTATGCAGGTCCCACCACTCGTCGGCGGGTTTACGGGGAAACACCCTTTCCGGGGCGGCAGCGAAGTCACGGTCGGAAAAATGATTCGCGGTGCGAAATCATGTACTCGGAACCGCGCGCGGCGGTGGCATTTAATGGTGTACACTCGCGCACGTGTACAGCCTGCACACCTTTTTCCGGAAAACCTCGTCAGAGGCCTCACCGCTGTCCGCCGCCGCTCTGTAGACTGATTCAGAGAGTCGTTTTCGTCGCTTTCTCTGTCTCTCTCGCACTCAAGGGGGGCCACGCACAGGTGCGAGAGAAACAGAGCAAACGACTCTTTGAATCAGTGCTGGACGCTCGGCGCGGCGCGTTTGCGACGCGCAAACAGGACTCGCGCAAATAGCGGCCTGCCTGACCTTCGCAACCACAATGGCGGCGAGGTGGAAAGAATGGCTGGGCAGCCAGACGGACGGGAGGTGGTTTCAGCAGGTGCGGATCCAGGAGGGCAATTTTAGTTAGGTTTTGAAAGGCTTTTATTTTTTAGGGACATCGTCCCCCCTGAAACATAGGCCGCAAGTCGCATTAAGGCAGGCAACTCTCGCAACATCGCCCCACCCGAACCCGTCTCTAAATCCACCCTTGGGTTTTAAGAACCTCGGGACACGGAGGCGACTGCCTGCCTGCCATGAGGCTTTTTGCAGCGTGGTCCAGTCGGGTCCAATCATGAAACTACACGAGTTGAAAAGACAAGCACGCAAACGGAACACGAATACAGCACACACGCGGCAAGCGTTTAGCGAAAGGAAGCAAAACAGGGAGGCAGAGAGAGCCACACAAACAAAGCGACAGGAAAGAGCGAAAAAAACGAAAGATGAGGGGGATAAAAGCGAGAGCAAATGGGGCGTGAGTGACCGGTCAAACTGTTTGCCTGCAAATGCTGCATCGGTATGCGCTGGTCAAACAGGGAGGGGGGGACGGCGAATGCGGATACCACGTTACCCTCGGCAATGGAATAGTATTTTCGATTCCGCCACAAAAAAAAATCCGCAATGCGGCCAAAAAGTGATAAAAATTAGTACATCGAAGTAACACAACATTGAAAGGAACCAAAAAAATTGGTCGTCTTTTGCCGTGCGGGACAGCGGTGGCGGTCGCAAAGCGACCCCAGCGACCCTGGCGGGTCGGGCGGGGGCGGGACCGGGTCTGGCGGGACCGGGTCAGGCGGGACCGGGTCGGGCGGCCTAAACGGCCCCGGGCGCAAACCCGGCCGCACCTGCTGCATCCAATTATAAACCCTATCGGGCGGCATCTATCGGGAAAACGTTTCGCCAGCCCCCCCCCCCCCCCCCCCCCCCCCCAACCCCACCGGTCCGGGACGGTCAACACGAATCACGGCGAGGAACACGGCCGCACGGCAGCGCGGCACAGAGGAGCAGCTCGGGCGGAAGCAATCCCGGGTGCGTTTCGAGCTCTCGATGCTCCGATGCCTCCATGGCGCTTCAATCAGACGCGCGAGGCGGCCGATGGCTTGCCGATGGCTTGCCATGGCTTGCTGGTGGCTTCCAACGGGTAATTCATTGGTCCCGCATCTGTTTTGACTCGTATCCAGACGCGGATCCAGTTTTTTCGGGGGGGAGGGGGGGCAACGGGGCGATAGACCCTTCCCCCTCCCCTTTTTTGCTCCTGCATAGCCACCTGAAAGGGAGGCAAACAGCCACACTTTACCCCTAGGCAACATAAAGTGCTATACTTTCCTGCTCCCTGAGGCCAGATTTGGATCCGCCACTGTCCGAGTGTCATAAACGCTGCACCACCTAAAGCAGCCCCGACTACCTCGGCCTCCTCCTTCCACCCACCCGACGCCGAGGGACGCCTGAGGGGAACCAAACCAACTCGCTGTCAATACTCCGCGCGCCGAGCGGGGGCCCGTCCGATTAGCATTGAGAGTCTCTGGCGCGCGGAGTGGCGACGGCTGCGACAGCCAACAACAACAACAACAACAACAACAACGACAACAACAAGAGAAATGCAGCGGGTGCGTGATTCGACGTGTGGCCCTGGCGCCGCCACGGCGGGGCGAGGCGTGTCCGATGCGGTCTGACGTCGCGGTGCCAATTTGCTGGACGGACAGGGGGATCGCCGACGCGACCACCACACCGCCAACCCCCGCGCCAGCCAGCGTGCGTTCTCATATTGGCATTGGCACACGGCGCCGACACATTGCGGTACATCCGGCAGCGTGTTAGTGTGTGTGTGTGTGTGTGTGTGTGTGTGTGTCGGTGTGTGTGAGTGCAATTTAGACCCGCTCGCGCGCCCTTTCAAATCTTTCCGCCTGCGACCCTCTGTTTCTGTTTTGTTTAGATTGTTGTCGATGTTTTTCTTGTTGTTTTTTTTTCACCGGAACTTGGCCCTCCCCCCTCCAAGTGAGGATGACAGTAAAACGGAAAGGCCCTCGCGCAGTGACACAGTGAGGAAATCCATCGGGTGCTGTTGTTGTTGTTGTTGTTGCTGCTCCCCTCGGTGTGCAAAACAACGGACCAACAACAACACCAACAACAACAAAACAACAACAAGAAGGAGGTTGAACGTGCTGTGAGACCCACCCACACCCACCTTGAAGGGCCCATTACATGTAACGAGCAGCCGAGACGAGCACTCGGCCGAGGCAGCGGGGCGGGGTGGGGCGGGGTGGGGCGGGGTGGGGCGGGGTGGGGCGGGGTGGGGCGGGCCGGGGCGGGGCGGGCGGAGCTGGCCGGCCGGGCGACGTCATTAGTGGCGCTGTGGATTATTTTAGGGCAACCGTCATATTTTTCAAGGTGCCCCACCCCGCCCCGCCCCACCCCGCTCTGCCATCCGCCGCGCCCCACCCCACCCCGCGCCCGGGAAAGGCCTCGACCTACTAACAGCCGCGCGTCACAATAATTGCGTAAGTATTTTATTTTTAGAAATTTCCTATTTCAGACCTTCCCTTTTTTCAGGAGTTTTCTGGAAACGACGGCGGTGGATACAGTGGCAGCGCGGGGCCCCGAAAAGCAGAAGAGAAAGTCGGGAAAAAATGGCCGGCGGCGGTGATAAAGGTCACGGTTTTCATTCACGGCGAGGAGATGAAACTCTAATCTGGAAAAGGGGGGCAGGGGGGCCGCGAGGGGGGCAGGGCAGCAAAGTGAGGAGAACTCTAATCGGGATATCGTCGTCGTCGTCGCCGTGCCGCCCGTCCCAGGGCTCGTCCTGCAGCACCCAAAGTCCTGCACGACGGAATTCATCACGGCCTCCGAGGCATAGTGGGCCAGCAGACCGGTGCAGGCGGTCACAATCGCGGACGCGTTTCGAGCTCCAGAGTCGCTAAATGGGACTCGAACCGAACGTGTGACCCCACCAACGGACTGCTCTCCGAACGCGTAATCCATTGGTGTGGTCACACGTTCGGTTCGCACTGAGAATGAAAGAGTCATGATCATGACTAAAATTTTGGGTGAGGAATTCTTTATTACCCAAATTTGGGTGAGGAAATTTTCCTCGCCCAAATTTGGGTGAGGAAAGTTTCCTCACCCAAATTTGGGTCATAATACCATGGAGCTATATAGGCATCTAATACACCCTTCCTCACCCAAAATTGGGCGAGGAAGCTTTCCTCGCCCAAATTTGGGTGAGAAAGTAAACCTCGCCCAAAATTGGGTATTGATCATGACTTTTTCATTCTCAGTGCGGTTAGCGACTCTGCAGCTCAAAACGCGTTTGTCTTTCAGCCGCCTCCACCGGTCTTCTGGCCCACTGTGCCTCCGAGGCCCTGCCCCTGGCGTGCCCTGGTGGAGGCCGAGGCCCGGCGGTGCGGGAGCGAAATTTAACGACAGCGTCTGGGACTAATTAAGGGAGACGCCACACTCGGACGGGGACTCCGGTCCGGGACTCCCTGGACACGCGCCAAGACACTGTGCCGCCGCTCCTACGACTTCGCGCGCCGATTTATGTAATTAATTTCCAAGGAGACAAAAATACTGACAAAAAAGGGGGGGAAACGGTGGGTGGAAAAAAAGTGGCGGGGCGAGCCGGCGAGAGAAAACAATGTGACAGCAACAATAATACAATCGATAGATAACGAAAGTTGGAGAAAAGGCGGCCAGGGGCGGCTAGGGCGGGGCAGGGCCGGCAGGGCCGCGGGGAGATGATTTATATCCCAATGGAAGTAGTCAAAGCCCACGGCGCGCCGTGGCGGTGCCATCTGTTTTTGTAATTCCCCCTCCCCGCCTCTTCGCCGTGCTTCTCGCGGCACAATTGCTATCAATTTCAAGTTGAGCGTCATCGAACTCGAGACAGCGGCGCCACTCCTGCTGGTTCACTGCTGTGTCGCGCCAGCCGTCGAGCCTTCCATTCAATTAGAGCAAATTCGGCGCAGGCCGGGCAAGGCGCTGCGGAGCGAGACAGACAGACATTCCTTTCTGGTGGCGGCCCCAGCTCGCTCGGATCAGAAATAATAATATCAGCGAGGCCAGCCAGCAGCCCACACAGGCAGCGGTAAAAGTTTCCGCTGTTTCCTCTGCCGGCGTCTTGGAGGTCTTCAATATCCTTTTCCAATCCGTCCGTGGCTGCCGTTGCTGGCATTGCTGGCATTGCCGCACCGTTCGTTCTTCGTTCCAGGAGCTCGGGCCAATCCGACGCGATAGGCAAACTCCGAGTGGACCGCTGTTGCGGCGATATCACGAATCCCCGTACTGCCTGCCTGCCTGCCTGCCTGGCTGCCTGCCTGGCTGCCTGCCTGCCTGGCTGTCTGCCTGGCTGCCTGCCTGGCTCTCCAGGCCCTTTGGAAAGAAGCGGGAAGCCCTTTGGAGTCTGGGCTAGGCAGCCAGACTGGGCCGACGGTTGAGGCCAGGGACTGATGAGCTTACATAGACCAGCCTTGTATTTTGTTGGCGGATCCCTCTCCCCGTCGGGGGGCCCCGGCCGTGCCTCGCCCCGTGCCGCCCTGCCGTCGGGTTCGGCGGGTTTGGCTGGCTCGGGTTGGCCGGCCCGGACGCTGCGGCCGCCTCCAAGGTTCGTGAGCTGAATATATTGGCACAAGCTTGGCGACCGCTGCCGCATCTTGCTCAGTCACTCACAGTGTGGCGGGGGGAGGTGGAAGCGCGTCACGGATACACGAAAATCGCGGCTGCAGTCTTCATCTTTGGTCTGCACCCACAAAAACGTTTCCTCGATTCGATAAAATTTAGATACAAAGGATTTACTTTCTTAGAATCAGGAAAGACTTTCTCTGAATAAAACATGGCGCCTTCCGTCCTGAAAAATTCTTCCCTCAACCTTAAGTTTAAATAAAACATTTCTTTGCAACTACACTGTGAAAACTGTTTCTGGTTTTCCCAGGAACTCCCTCCCTGGGAATCGCCTGTACCTTCACCATTGGCCTCCTGGGAAAACCGGGATCCGTTTCTACCGTGTAATTTAAAGAAATTCCCGTCGAAGAGTCAGATAAAAGGTTTTTCTGGCGAGTGCTTGCTGTGCCAATCGGCGAGTTTCAATATCCGAAACGACGAGGGTTAGCAGCGACTGTGCCGCGGCGCGCGCGGAACAAGGTTTAAACTTTTTGAAAGGACCCAAATTGGAACTTTTTAAGTCATTATCAAAGCGGCGCGTGGTCCGCGCCGTGACTGTGCCCGAGAGTTGGAGGGAAGGATTATTGAATGACCGTTTGGAATGTTTGCAGAGAGCCACGACGAGGGGGAATTAATACCGGTCTGTGTCTGAGTGCGGCGGTGTGTGTGTGTGTGTGTGTGTGTGTTTGTGTGTGTGTGTGTGTGTGTGGGTGGGTGTGTGTAGGTGTGTGTAGGTGTGTGTGTGGGGTGTGGGGGGGGGGTGTATGTGTGTGTGTGTAAGTGTAGGTGTGTGTGTGTGTGGGTGGGTGGGTGGGTGGGTGTGTGTGTGTGGGTGTGATAGGGGCGGGTCCCTGTGTGTAGCACTCACCCGCAGAGAGCACAGTGCCGATGGATGAGCCACTGACCCCGAGCCCCGCCGGTCAACCTGGCATGGCGTGGTCCTCTCTCCAGGGGAATGGAGGCGAGAGCGTTGGCGAGAGCGCGCGGATAGCGAAACCCCCGCCGAAGTAACGAAGTAACGCGGCGGACGAGCCAACGAATATCGAGATTTACGACAGCGCGGTTTTTAAAAGCGCGCGCGCGTCGCATTCGCATCAAAGGAACCTCAGGCGAATGAGAAACTGCGCGCATGTGTGTGTGTGTGTGTGTGTGTGTGTGTGAGTGTGTGTGTGTTTGTGTGAGTGTGTGTGTGTTTGTGTTAGTGAGGGAGTGAATGCATCCCCACAGGTGTGGACCGGACCAGCATCGGACGGAATCAATTCTTTAACGTCGCCCATAACATCGGCGACGAGCCGCACGGACATGAGTAGGTATGAATGGCGGCTCCGACGCCCTCCGCGCCGCGCCGCTTTACGAATCAAATATTGAAGCGGACCGTCATCGCGAGTCGGCATTCCTCCGCGGACACACTGTCTGTCTCTCTCTCTCTCTCTCTCTCTCTCTCTCTCTCTCTCTCTCTCTCTCTCTCTCTCTCTCTCTCTCTCTCACTCGCACGCCGCGACGCGCGAGCGCATAGATGGAAAAAGCGGCCGTTGGACGTCGGCGCTGCACACGCCCGCCTCGCAATAACCAATATTTCAAGCTTTGGATGAAAGCCTCCGCATTCAGAGAGCCAGGCAGACTAGATTACGGCATTGTTCGCGGAGGGCCGGCAGGGCCGGCAGGGCCGCGCGGCTGCACACAAGGGCCGAGCAAAAAAGGGGAAAGGTCGTTAACGCCCTCGACACCTTAAGTTACTCATTAAGGGCGCGAGGGACTGCAAGGGACTGGGAGGCACACGGGAAGTTTGCCGCATTAACGGCACCCTTTCTCGGTCGGCGGCATAGCATAGCAGTCGATTTGGCGCCCCTCTGGCTGCGTCCTGTCGCGCGACCCCGCGCCACAGTGGATTTGCCAGAGGACCGGTGGAGGCGACCTAAAGTCTAGACGCGTTTTGAGCTCCAGAGCTCGACAGGACTCAAACCGAGCGTGTGACCCGAGGTGTGACCCCACCAATAGATTCCTCGTTCGGAGAGCAATCCATCGGTGGGGTCACACGCTTGATTTGGGTCTTGTTTAGCGACTCTGGATCTCAAAACACGTCCGGGATTGGGGCCGCCTCCACCGGTCTTCTGGCCCACTGTGCTCTGGGTGCGAGAGAGACATGCGGCCTTTCTAATGCCGGCTAGCAGCGACCACGTGACCACGCACACGACACTCGGCCGGAATTGGAATTCATTCCCCGGCAAGTTTGTTTGGCGATAAATCCAGGGAGGAAGGGCGGCTTGACTGGCGGGGCAAACGGGCAAACGCAGAACAAAGTACTTGTATCCTCCGCACGTCGTGGCGGGGCGGGGCGGGGCGGGGCGGGGCGGGGCGGGGTACGGAGCCGACCGGCGCATACATCATATCTCCACGCCTCTCTGGCTTTCCTGACCCCTGTCAACCGACGTGGTGTGCAAAGCAGTGCCGAGGAAGCCACCCCGCCCCGAGCCGCACAGCGCCGCACAGCGCCGCACAGTGGGCGGAAGGGCCCCGCGCGAGGCTAGCGGCGCCCTGTGACGCCCCGTGGCGCCCTGCGCGAGGCTAGGCCCCTCTCCCTTTGGCGGCGCGGCCCTCCACGTCCGGCCCAGCGCCAGCGTGCCAGCCTGCTATCTGCGAGGCAAAGCGTGGCAAAGCGTGGCAAAGCGTGGCAAAGCGTGGCAAGCCCTGACGGCGGGCGCCGGGCCCCGGGCCCCGGACCGCCCCGCGCCGCCCCGCGCCGCCCCGCGCCGGGCTGACGGACGGCTGAATGGCGAGCCCCGCATGCACCCTCGTCGGCCTCGTCGCCGTGTGTACACGTCTCACACACACACTGTCGCGGCCCGGGTGTTGTGCGGCTAGTTTTATGCATAGTGGCCCGGCATCAAGCGCGCCTGTGTGAGTACTCTCTCTCTCTCTCTCTCTCTCTCTCTCTCTCTCTCTCTCTCTCTCTCTCTCTGAGTCTGTGTGTGTGTGTGTGTGTGACGAGGGTGGCAGAGCGGCAGCGACCTCATTGCGACACGACTACAAGTTTGCCGAATCGCCAATACCAAACCATTAATGCGGTTTGTCTGAACAAACACACACTCACACACACACACTCAGGCACGCACGCGCAAACACACACACACTCATGTTGTGTGTACTTGGCACCCCGCGCCAGTGCATCTGGGTCAACACCGCCAGACTTCCTAAGCACTAATTTGCTACCCTTGATTCGATATCGACCAAAACCGTGTAGCTCTTGTGCAATGAACACAGCCTGTGGAATTAGGTTCATGCACTATGTGGCAAAAGTCGAACAATAGACATGCTCTTTCGGTCTCGCAGGCCACTCACCTTGCGCCGGCGTGTAGATGTTGAGGTAGAGGCAGTCCTCGCTCTGGGAGCGCAGGAAGGGCATCAGCCTCCGCAGCTGCAGCAGCCGGCCCCGCGGCATCTTCTCCATGGCGGCGGTCTCGTTGGCCAGGTCGGGGACGCGCTGCGGACAGGCCGGGCGCACGCGGTCCGCGAAGCGCACCTCGTCCCAGGGACTGGGCGCGCGCGTGGGGCTGAAGCGGTTGCCGCCGACGGGCGGCGTGGCGTACGGTACGCCCAGGAAGGCCTCGACGGGCTGCAGGGACTTCTGGCCGGCGCCCGCGCCGTCCATGGACAGGATGAGTCCCTGCAGGGGGCCGGAGCGCGTATGCACCACGCGGGGGCTGCGCAGTGCGGGGCCGCCGGGCAGCATGCCGTCGGGGTGGTGGCTGCCGGGGTCCGGCTCGGGGACGGGGTTGGGGTGCGGCGACGCCTCCGGCACGGCCTCCGGCACGGCCTCGGGCACGGCCTCGGGCACGGCGTCCGGCTCCGCCATCGGGCCGTGCATGCCGCCATGCTGCCCCTGGGGCTCCGCGGCGGCCTGCTGCGGCCCCGCACTGCTCTCGGCCTCGGCCACGGCCCGGGCCACCAGCACCAGCACGGTCCACAGGAGCATCATCCGCATCGCCACTGTGGAGGGGTGGCCTCTCCCTCCACCTCGGCCTGCCACGGCCCCGGCCACCGCGCCGGCCACCTCATGCTGGCCTGGAACAAACAGAAACAAACATGTTAATGGTTTTCACACAATCGGCAGCTCCTTTTTTCTCAGCAGTCCGCCGCGTTGCGGCCGGCCGCACACAAAGAGTCCCGCCATCCGGGTCGTCCACGCGCCGACGACCCATCAATGATACAGAGAGCGCTCTCGCGGTGCCGCGGAACGCCCCGCCCCGCCCCGCCGCACCCCGCCGCACCCCGCCTCGCCCCACCCACGGAGCTCAGCCAGCAGCACAGCCCACACGTGCACAAACACATTATTCAAGACGCGTCTGCGCGCCGCTTTATACCAGCAGCAAGTGCAACACACACACACACACACACACACACACACACACACACACATACATACATACATACACACACACACACGCACGCCGGCGTCCTTCTTTCCCATTTCCTGCCTGATGTAAATTTACTGCCATTGTGGTCGCGAATCAAGGCGGGGGTCAGTACCCTCCCAGTGCCCCGCAAGCAGGTAGTATTTATCATCCACGGACCACAAAGCAGCGGCGGCACGGGGTATCGCCCACGACGCTACCCCGCGCCTTGGCCGAGTCACCGGCCGCATTCCGACTCTCTCTCTCTCTCTCTCTCTCTCTCTCTCTATCTCTCTCTCTGTGTGTGTATGTGTCTCTGTCTCTCTCTCTGTCTGTCTCTCTCTCTCTCTCTCTCTCTCTCTCTCTCTCTCTCTCTCTCTCTCTCTCTCTCTCTCTCTCTCTCTTCAAGAGAGCACTTGTTCGGAATGGTGCGCCTCAATCCCGTGCGCGGCAAGCGCGGCAGGGACAAAGTGCCTGCAACGCTATTATCACCATGATTAAGGCGGTACACTGTGGAGGGCCCCTCCAGCTACTTGGCCTCTTAGTGGTTCTCCTCGAGGAGGACCGAACAATGAGCAGACGCCGCGGCAGACGCTACCCCCTCCCCCCCCCCCCGGGGGAGGCCGCAGGCACCGCGAAGAACGCATCCCCCCGCAGCCGCCGCCGCTACCGCGCCGCCCTGCAGGCCACACCACACACCCCCTCGAGGCAGATCTGCTTCAGCGAGGCGATTCCATGCACCGCACGTACCGCCGCCCCCTTTGCCGGTTCGCTCTCGCTGGGAGAGAGAGAGAGAGAGAGAGAGAGAGAGAGAGAGAGACAGAGAGAGAGACAGAGACAGAGAGAGAGAGAGAGAGAGAGAGAGAGAGAGAGAGAGGGAGGGAGAGGAGTCGCCCTAGAGACTCCCCCTGCCCGACATCCCCCGGCTACCCCTCGACTTCGTCTCCCTCCTCTCTTCCCCCGCCCTGACCTCCGCCAACGCGCTTCCCCCTCTCTCTCCCTCTCTCTCTCTCTCTTTCTCCCTCTCTCTCTCTCTCTCTCTCTCTCTCTCTCTCTCTCTAACAAATACGCCGAGGGTCCACTGAGCTCCTTCACTCAGCACCCCACCCCCTCGCATTTGGCGCCACGTCAAAAAGTCCCCCTCCCCCCTCTTTCTCCGCAGTGCTTCCGAACGCTTACTTTTTTGCATAAATCTCAATTTGCTGGGGCGGCCGAAAGGCCGCGCGTCGCTGTTCGTGGAAGGGTCAGCGCGCGGTGGAAAGCCAGGAACTGGACGGTCTGCCCCCTCTTCCAAAAGCCATGCGACCACACGCCGACCAGGAGTCAAGCATACTTCGAAAATAAAGGACGTAATAAAATCAGGAACGTGATAAAAATTTAAAAGTTAAATCTGACGAAGTCCTTTATGCCCTGGCCGTATTTCGGACTCCGATCGAACTATGACTAGCAATGTTTCCGGTTTCGTTCCGAAGGCGTGCGTAGCTGTGACGGAGTAACTGGCTCCCGACCACTGGGGCCGCACAGTCGCCCAGAAGATTGGTGGAGGCGGCCAAAACTTTTGACGTGTTTTGATCTCCAGAGTCGCTAAATAGGACTCGAACCAGCGGTCTGACCTTACCAATGGATAGATCTTCGAACGAGGAATCCATTGGTGTGGGGTCACAGGGGTCACACGTTCGGTTCTGGCCCCATTTAGCGACTCTGGAGCTCAAAACCCGTCCGGGGTTGACCGCCTCCCTCCGGTCTCTGACCTACTGTGGGCCGGGCGGGCCGGGCCGCCGCAAGAGTGCTGAATCACTTACACCCAGACGACGAATGAAGGATGGAGCGGCCACGCCGGGCATGGCGGTCATGGAGGCGGCCGGAACATTCATCTCATTCGCCCGGGCGGGCCTAGCAGCCCTAGGGCTGCCCTAAGGCCCCCACCCCACGGCCGCCACGCCACCGCCACGCCACCGCCGCCACGTCACGTTCATACGTCACGGCAAAGTTGGACACCATTACGAAAAGGAGAACAAGTCGCGGTCATCCCCGAGAGCGAGAGAGACGGGGAGAGGGGCGAGGACGGCGCCGCGCTGCAGAGAGCCCCGACAGCAGCAGCAGCAGTCTGAAGGGGTGTGAAGCAGCCGGGGCTTTCTCTCGAGAGCAGATCGCCAGGGGTCCACCCCGCCCCTCGCCGCCCCGCCCCGCCCCGCCCCGCCCGGACCAAGCGACGCGCGCAAGTTTTGATCCCCGTCCAGCAGTTCCCCCTTCCAGCCCGGCCACCCTCCCCGCCTTCCCCTCCCTGACGCCTCCTATGAGACACTGCGGAGTGCTTCCGGTCCCCCTGATGCCCCCTGGTCCCCCACCGCGCCGCGAGGACTCGGGGGCCCTCGAGCCCAAGGACACGGAGAACACCTCAGACTCTTCTTGGCTTGCTTGCTTCCCCCGGCGCTGCCCCAGCCCCCCGCCCCTCCCCGCGGAGGCCCCCCGCCGCGGAGCGCCCCCCCCCCTCCCCCCTGTTGTGCGGTGTGACGCCACGGCTACGCGCTACGCACTCTGACGTCCAAATTACTGTCCGGGTAATGAACTCCCCCGCCCCTACATTATTACCGTCATCGTGCCCCCGGCTCGGCCCCCTGCACCCCATTGGCTGCGACTATCCGGCACGACACGGCCAGAAATCCGAACACAACACGCTCTTCTTGTCGTCGCCAGTGAAATATCCGGGGAGATGCCATCTGCAGCAGCCTGGCCGGCGCCCTGGTGGAGGCGGTCGAGGCCCTAGTGGTGCACCATGGCCGCCATGTCGGCGGCGGGGCGGCCTTCACTGGCCGGCTTATCCGCAGGGATCGGCCGCAAGGCTGCCCGCGGCCGCCCAAGCCTGCCCAAGGCTACCCACGACGGCCATGGCCGCCGAGGCACGAATTATGTCGTGTACGGACACTGCGGACGCAGCCGGTGACAGCCTCCGACGAGCAGCCCCGGGCACTAGGCCGAAATCACTCGAAAATAGTCGATAAATCGAGACAAATCGTTAGATCAAAAATAATCATTTAATCGAAAATAACCGTATCGAAAATAATCGACCAATCGACAAGAATCGACTAATCAAAAACAATCGACTTATCAAAAATGAAGATGATAAACCGGTGACCGGTTTTCGATGGTCACAGTTAATTTTCTCCTCCAAAAAACGTAATTACAGTAACTTTTGTCACCTCAATAAAAGCTTCAGAATGCCTGCAATCACTTTTTCAAATTTCTGAGCTTTGTTCCGTTCTCTTCACTTCATGTTTCATCAATAAATCAGATCATTTCGATCAATCGTATATGATTTTGGTTTCCAAAATGCTAATTGACAGTAATCTCGATAATCCATCGACTGATTCCGAGAATTACCAGTACCGCCTCTAGGCCTACCCGGCACTCCGGCGCCAGTCGGTGACGCGACGCAGCACACTGAGAATGAAAAAGTCGAGGGGGAAATCACTCCTAAAACCTGCGACCCGACTATTACGCCTATAACGCTCTATTACGCCTCAAATTATAGGGATTTAGCTGAAAACAGACCAAAAAACCCCTAAAATAGATCAAATTTTGAGAATTTCGGCTATTACGCTACTATTACGCACACTACTACGTGTGCTATTACGGACACAGTGACCCGACTATTACGCGAGTGCTTTCCCCCTCGGAAAAAGTCATGATCAATACCCAATTTTGGGCGAGGCATACTTTACCACCCAAATTTGGGCGAGGACGGCTTCCTCGCCCAAAATGGGGAGAGGAAGGTTGTATCAGCATCAGCTACCTATATGGCTCCATAGTATTATGACCCAAATTTGGATAAGGAAACCTTCCTCACCCAAATTGGGCGAGGAAACCTTCCTCCTCCAAAATTTTAGTCATGATCATGACTCTTTCATTGTCAGTGCATGTGCCCAACGACATGCAAACGACTGTCGAGTGATTCCGCTGCCCGCACTCCTCGCTCTGTCTCTCTCGCACTCGAGGAGTGTGCCGAAGGCGTGCGAGAGTGACCGAGCGAGAAGTGCCGGCGCCGCTCGGCGCACTTGGCGTCAAAACGGGCGGCAGGACCAAGGCAGGACCAAGGCAGGACAGGCGACGGCGCGGGACGGGCCGCCGATTTCCACGTCAAGAGAGGAGCCGCCGTCCGGGCCGTCGTGGGGCCCGTCGTGGGGCCCGGCCCGGCCTGCCGGAACCTCGCGGACCTCATTTACCTACTTAGCATTTTAAAACAAATGGAAATGGCGCCCTCACTGGTGAGGAGGAGGAGAAGGGGAAGAAGAAGGAGAATCCCCATGGCTTTCATCTCGGACGCTCATGCATAGATCCCGCCCGCCGTCTCCGGGACAGCCAC
Source organism: Thrips palmi (assembly GCF_012932325.1). Classification (NCBI taxonomy): domain Eukaryota; kingdom Metazoa; phylum Arthropoda; class Insecta; order Thysanoptera; family Thripidae; genus Thrips; species Thrips palmi. Next base: position 410,725 of record NW_023144635.1, read on the forward strand.
GCAAAGTACGCGGCCCTTGGGGGCGGGGTGGGTCAGGGCGGGGTATGGCGGGCTAGGGAGGCGTGGGCACCTCAGGAAATTAACATGCACTAACTTATCCCCTGACCAGGCGGACGGCCTACAGCGACGTCTCCAGGCCGCCCGCCCCGCGGCCCCGTGGCTGGCTGGCAGGAAGTGTGCGGCCAACTTGGAACACCGCCCCGCCACACGCCACGCCCCGCCACGCCCCGCCACGCCCCGCCACGCCCCACCACGCGGCGCCACGCTGAGCCGCCCTGGCAGGCTTGCAAGGCTCGGAGGCTGGGGCGCTGGAAGTGGGGCACGGGGGCGCGGCGCGTCGTGGCGGCGCGTCGTGGCGGCGGTGTCACGTTGCCGAAAGAGACCGCGGAAGCCTACTTCAGGGGGGAGGGGCGGAGCGGACGCCCCATCTGTCTCATTACACTCCGCCTCCACGAGGGGCATAATTAGGACCGGAACCCCCACGGCGTCGTCGGCGTCCTCGGCGTCGAGCAGGTCCCCGTCGTGGCGGCCCCCGGGGCCGCCCGGGGACCGTGCGATTAATGATGAGTCCCACTTGGCCGGCCGACCGGCCCGAAGAGCCCAGAGGCCGGCCAGGCCGAGGGCCAGGCGGCCAAGGCCACTTAGCCGAGTGGCTGATCAAGGCCCATCCTCGAATTAGCGCCGCCACCCCCACCACACTGGGACAGGGAAAAGGGCCGCCGCCGCCGGCGGGACTCGTACCTCCAACCACGAGGCCGGCCGGGGCGGCTTGGCGAGGCTTGGCGAGGCTCGAACAGCGAGCGGCAGCCCATGTCGCCAGGCGAGCACCCTCGACAAGCAGGCCACCACGCCTGGAGGCTCCAGGGGTCTACGTAAGGGCCACGCCCCTTCCGCCTCTCAGGTGTGGTCAAGCAAAAAGCAAGACGCTCTGCTTGGAGGTGCGCGAAGACACGCCCCCCCCCCTCCGAAAAACAATTCTAGAGCCGCTCCTCCTCCGCCACGGCCAGGTCGAACACTTTGGCGTCGCATCGTGATCCAGCACGCGATCCTCTACTACGTGATGCTGGTCGTGGTGCCGCAGCCCCCACCACTTCTGTACTGACGATCATTTACCGGATCGCCGAGCACAACCCCCACCCCCGCCAAACTCGTCGATGCTGGGCTGCTCTTGATGAGGCCTAACAGACACTTGTTTAGAGTAATTTTGTGCCGCCTGCCTGCCGATGCTGGAACCGTTCGGGGCGAACGGGCGCAACGAGGAAAACAAAGAAAGAAGCAACGATACATCCGAAAAAAAAATAAGCACAAAGGGCGCAGCCTGCGCCAAACCCATTCAAGAGGCAATTCATAGCATCGGTTCTATTTTTGTTTGTTTTTTATTCTTTTTATGTTGGTATTCGTCCGTTTGTTTTATGGCGGTCACATTGCGCCGCTCGTTGGCCCGACACCGAGGTAACCAGGCGGCACGCTGCAGAAAAAGACACTAGGCCAACGACAACGAATTCTTTTGGAAAAGTTTTCGGCACATTCTATTTGAAATTAAACACTTATTTTGGAGTTGGACCTAACAGACAACAAATACATTCTCTTAACTCTACTCGGCCTTTCAGGAGAAGAAAAGGCTTGGCCGCCGCCAATGCGCATACGGAAAAAAATGCATAAAGGGCCACACGAATTGAATCTCGCGCCGGCTGAATCCTGGGTGTACTATAAGGCTACTTCGTGCCTCAAAAAATTCCTTGTTCGTTTCAAAGCAATTTAGGAGCGTTAGGAACCGCCCTCATGGTGTGATCCCATCCTTGGATTGCAGCAAGTACGAGCCAACGTGGATAAGTCGAGTGGGAAGGTGGCGGGGGGAGGGCGGTGGCAACCAGCGTGGGCCAATTAGGCACGACGGTCTCGCGTTACCAGCCTCTCTCTCTCTCTCTCTCTCTCTCTCTCTCTCTCTCTCTCTCTCTCTCTCTCCCCACACACACGCACTCATACACACAGGCGAAAACACACCTGACAAAACGATCCGGCAAACGAGCAGCCGAGGTGCTTGGCGAATTACCGACCGGACGAGTCGCACTAAAGACAGGTATGGAGAGCATGCCTGCGCCGAATTAGAGGGAACCTTCCCCCACCCCGCGCAAAAAGAAAGAGAGAGAGACAACCGATAAAAAGAAAGAGCCCGAGATAAAGGCAACGCAGCAGGTACACAAGGCCAGGCAGCTAATCGCGGCTCGCTGCCTGAAGCTCGCTCTAGATTGGGTGCGAGGGCACGGCGGCCTCGGGGGCGGCCTCGGGGGCGGCCTCGGGGGCGGCAATGGGTGCCCTGGGACGGCCCCGGGGGCGAGATTACGGCAAGGAGGCCTTGTCTCCTCTCCTTGCCAACCCGCGGAGCGCGAAGCAGTGGAGCCATAGCCCGCCGCTCCGCGAAAACATTCACGCGGCGCGCGCACTTTTGCTTATCACTTTTTTTCCTCCCCGTGCCCCGGCTTACTCAAGGCCGAGAGGCAGTGTCGAACGCGGAGCCGAGGAATCTGGCGGCAGGTAATCTGGCCGGGGTGCGAATATCCCGAGATTGGACGGCCGCTGTTACGACGGCCTACGCGCCTCCGCGCCGCTCCGCACGCACGGCCTAATAACTGGACTAATCACCACGCGGTACTCGTCTGCCAAGGTCGGCCTATCGCCGCCCGCCGAGCCCCGGATGACACTTGCTGCAGCGACTGATCCTCTTCCCCTGCCCGCCGCGGGGAGTGCGGCCCCAGGGGCTCCGGGCCTTCGGGCCTTCGGTCGGCTTGCACAGGGACATTACCCGAGAGTCCCTTTAATCGCAAGGATTACGCCTGTAGGCCGGCGGCGAACCGGTCGGGCTATAAAGTGTTTCGTAATAGCGAATAAACGCTTTAAACGCGCGGAGGTGGAAAGGGAGGGGGGGGCGTGGATCTCGGATGCCGAGCCTTCAAGCGCGGCGTGCGCGCCGCCGCGGAGCCACGTCGCCGTTAAAGAGAAGCCTCTTAAAGCGACCTTTACTCTCAGTCCGATTCACATTTTAAATACGACCGCATTTATATTCGTCGTCGTCTCGGCGAAATTATTATTGGCCGTCTCAAAAAGAAAGGATGAAGTTGTTTGTTCTTTCACAGGGCTCGGCTCGGCTCGGCTCGCCATGGCCAGTCGAGCGAGAGTCAACGAAGCGCCGCCGCCTTCCAGATTCGCCGATCGCCATGGGAAAAAACGCCGCTGCAAAAACATGGGCCCCATTTTCCTGCGCGAACCAGTCTGTCCCGCATCCGGCCGATACCCAAACTCCGGCACTGGAAAAAGCGGAAAGAAAACAACAAGCGCAAAAACAAGGGGGGAAAGAAGGGGGCTAAATCAATCACCATGCAAACACACGGGAAACTCCGCGTGCCCCGTGAAGGGGGTACAAAAAGGGACGCGGGCAACAACTTGGTGCAGCGCGGGGCCAACTTATCCGGATAAAAAGTAGGACGAATGTAAAGGAGGACACTTCTACAACAAGATTAGTGTGTGCGTCGTCTCACTTAACATTGTAGACGAGAGGCGGCGCGGATTTTTCTTGGCCGCCTCCCGTTGGCGCTACAACGATTTGCATTTTTTAGGCACGAAGTAGCCTTATAGTATACCCATGATTCAGCCGGCCCGAGATTCAATTTGTGTGGCCCTTTATGCATTTCGGAAATTTTCTATACGATTTTCATGAGACTTTGCAGACTTGTAGAACTTTGAACGCTGATTCTCATGCTGAAATCTGGTTAAAAAGTTGGTGGCCAATTTTGAGAAATTTGCTGTCAAAATCGCCGTTTCCATGGCAAAACTCGACTCGTCAAAGGAAAAAAAAGGGAGTGGGGGGAGCCGAGCCGGGGCGGACCAATAGCCGAGCTTCTTTTTGGGTCTGTACAGCTTACTCCAAAAGCTGAAATCAGCACGTTCGAAATGAAAAATTTCTTTGACTGCAGATAGACAAGATGCAACAATAGAAATGGTGTCGGTTCGAACGCAGTTTTTCGGGTAGAACTATCCAATAATACTTCTTGATTGGAGTGTTTTTGGACATGCGCAGTAGGTTTGCAACCTGTTAACAGTTTTACCAACTGTAGCATTTGAAATCTGTATTAATTTTGCTCTCTTTCTTGTTTTTTCTTTGTTTCCTGCTTATGAAAATTCATATAAAACAAATTTTCAATTTTTGTGTGATGACTCTCTAAAAAAACATTCACAGAAAATTAGCAATACAAAAGTTCTTTTTTTCTGACATACAGTTTCTCAAATATTCCTTTTTTTTTCTGTCAATAAAACAATTTTGTTGTTGTTGTGATTCAGTTAGCACTAGGACCACTTCGCTCCACCTCGCGACTTGCAGTGCTCATGTTCCTCGAACAAGACTCACCCGCGTTTCGAAACCATCCCTCCCGGGTTAATGAAGTTTGTCAAACCAACCGTCGTGGTGTTGATACGTTGTAAGGGAGAACTATTACACAGAATTGAAGAAAACATGACTAGAGAACCATAGCCTTTTGAAACAAGCCAAACAATTCAACGTCAGCAACAATGGATGGGCAGTTTTAATGCGCGACTGCTGGCTGGTGCTTTCAGCTTCGCGATTTTCGCAAGGGCGCAGACGCCGAGCAACTAGTTGCCAACCCGTGAAAATTAATTTACTGCCTTCTTTCTGCCAAGAACATTTTAATAATAATGGACTTTAAAGATGTTCCATTGTTAGAACACTGCGGAATACATTAGCATTGGAATTTTTTGAATTTACCAGCATTTTGATTTCTATTGTCAAGTTTAAATTTCGACGGGTGGCACATCGACCACATTGGTACCACTGCCATTGGTAGTCCCCTGAGCCACAACTTCACAACACCACTTCTTTTCTTTCTCCACACTCTTACACAATAATCAAATTGACTTCGTGACTCCTAGGATTTCTTGAAATCGTATTTTCTTTTTTTAATTCCTTCTTGAATTTAAAAAGAAAATAATTACTGCTACGAAAAAAGACTTGCCCACAATTTTTTTTCCTGTGTCGTCGCTAAAAGCAGCAAGCCGAGCCGTACGTCGTCGGCAGAAAAGCGAAGCACACTTGCAGGGAAGTCTGTTACATTGCGTTCAGGTCGGCCCGCCTCGCCCCGCCTCGTCGTGGCCCTGGACAAGCAGCGAGTGTGTGCCCGGCGTGTTCGCCCTCCCTGTCCACCACGTCGTGCCTGTGTTCTGTGTTTTCAGTCAGGCAGCCCGGCCCGGCCCGCCTCGGCCCGGGCCTCCGCAAATAAAAACAAGCTGCCAAATTGGGCATCAAATAATTCAGCAAGCCGCCGCGCTTGGTGGCCCTGGGCGGCCCACAGTGGGCCAGAAGACCGGTGGAGGCGGCCTAAATTCTAGACGCGTTTTGAGCTCCAGAGTCGCTAAATGGGACTCGAACCGAACGCGTGACCCAACCAATGAATTGCTCTCCGGACGAGGAATCCATTAGTGGGGTCACACGTTCCATTCGAGGCCTGCTTAGCGACTCTGGAGCTCAAAACGCGTCCAGAGTTTAGGCCGCCTCCACCGGTCTTCTGGCCCACTGTGGGGCGGCCCTTGGCCTCGCTTGCTTCGGACGCCAGACTTTCCCTTTCGATGAAGGGCGCCGCGTGTTGACGACGCCGCCAGCTGCGATACGAAAAAGTCTTCGCAGCGGCCGAGGGAAAAAATGTCGGCGACAGCTTGCTTCGGCTCGGCCCGCACCTTCTCAGGATTCGCCTAAAATGGGCCTTCGCGCCAACTTGTTAATTGATTTTGACGCGTTACAGTAAAAAACCCCAGGCAGTCGCGCTCTCTCGAAAACTCTCTCAAAAAGCAAAATAATAAAAAGGAAAACATCCCAGTGGCGCGTGGTTTCAAGTTTCAAGTTAGGGGTTCAGCAGCCTTGAGGTGGTGCTGTGTGCTTTAACATCGATCCCCTCACATATTCGACGCGAAAGGAAGGATCCCTTAAAGTTCGTTTGCGTTGTCCCTATACTCTTAAGCCTACGAAGCATTTGCTTCATAACTACGAAGAAAATGAAGGCATTGTAGAATTGCTTCGTATTATGAAGAAATGCTTCGTAAAAAATTTTTCTTCATAATACGAAGCATTCCTTCGTAGATTTTACAATGGCTTCATTTTCTTCGCATTACGGAGCGGTTCTTCGTAGAGTTTTTACCGTGTACTCGCTACGCACGGCGGAACAAGGCCCGGCCCTTGGTGGGTAAATCCCTTATTTTCCGAGGAGGCAACCGCAAACTTCCACTCACTCCGGCCGACCGGTCTGCGCCTGCCTGCCATCGCTCGTGATTATGCTGATTGGGAGTCGCGCTGTTTGCCCAGGAAGACCACCGATCCTTCTCGGAGCAAGCCCGCTCGGCCCTTCATTTTTTATTTTTTTCTGTCTGTCTGTCTGTTTGTTTGTGTGTGATTGTTTGTTTGTGTGTGTGTGTGTGAGAGAGAGAGAGAGAGAGAGAGAGAGAGAGAGAGAGAGAGAGAGAGAGAGAGAGAGAGAGAGAGAGAGAGAGAGAGAGCCACAAGGAACGCCCTCCGCACACACGGCCTGCTGACCTCGGCGGGCGCGGCGCTGCGGTGGCGGCAGATCCGTTCGGCGGCAACCGAATGCGGGGCGCGGCGGGGCGCGGCGGGGCGCGGCGGGGCGCGGCGGGGCGCGGCGGGGCAGGGCGGGGCGCGACGGAGCGCGCGGCGGCGGTGCTATCCAGCCTGCTTCATGAATTTTGGATCCGGACAAAGGTGTCTCTGGTGCCGCCTGGCGCGCCATTCCGAAGAGTCGTTTCTTCGCTCTCTCTCTCTCTCTCTCGCTCACGGGGCTACCTGTCGGTGTGCGAGAGAGACAGAGCGACTCTTCGGGCGCACCCTCCTCCCCGTCGTCGCCTCCTGCCGGCGTCCCTTCGCATTCAAGTTCCGTGGAGCCATCCGCAGCGGGCTGATTCCGATCGGTCGCTGCCTTCCCCTCTATCTCTCTCGCACGCGCACGCGGCACTCCGTTCGTTTGAGAGAGACAGAGTGGCGAAGCACTGTTCGGATTCGGCCCGCTGTCTTGACGACGGCGTCGTCGTCGCTGCGTTCGCATCGGGGACGCGGCACCCAGTAGAAAACCATGGGGCTTGCTATCGCGTCTAGCTCTGCATCCGATCCCACTCATCCCATCCCACTCATCCCATCCCATCCGTCCATCCATCCATCCATCTATCCATTCAGCGCGCTCAGAGGGGACTGCATGGTCGTGGTTCGTCGGTGGTCGGTCGTCGTCGCCCGCGCCGCCTCGCCGCGCCAGTCCCCACTCCTCACAGCCAGCCACCCCCTCCCTCCTAGCCCCCTCTCTGCCCGGCCTCCCCGGCCCGTCCATCGCGAGACCGCTTTGCTAAGCTTGCTTTGGCGGAACTTTTTAACCACCTAAAACCGCAGCGGGCGGCCAGCGCTGCGAGCGCCCTACGGCCAGCGGGTAGGCAGCACGCTGGGCACGCGTGAGTGACGGGCCGGTCTACCCGCCATTACCATTGCCACTACGGGCTGGACCAAGGACGAAAACGGAGGCACTGTTCGGAAATCAGCCAGCACGTTTCGGACCATGGCGGCGACCCGCTGCTGTCTACAGGTGTGATGGAGTCACCCGGAGGAAAGGCCCAGAAAAGAACAGAGAGAGGAAGAGAGAGGGAGAGAGAGAGAGAGAGAGAGAGAGAGAGAGAGAGAGAGAGAGAGAGAGAGAGAGAGAGAGAGAGAGACAGAGACAGACAGACAGACAGACAGACAGACAGACAGACAGACAGAGAGACTTTTTTGCTGGCCCGAATGACGCCCGGTGGCCCTGCCCGGCGGCCCTGCCCGGCGGTCGCGGGTTCGAGGACGACTGTCCCTTTTATTTGCGCGAGAGGACACGCGGACAACGACAAGGCCGTCATCGAATGTTATTTTGGGCCGAAACGGGATGACGCAGCACACCGCAGCGGCAAAGCGGGGCAGAGCGGGGCGAGGCGGGGCGAGGCGGGGAAGGGAGAGACGCGGAACAAAAACGGGGAAAAGGGCGACGAAAATATTGCGTCACGGATTGGAAAAGGCAGGGAATGTTCTGCGGCTCGCGCGAAGCGTCGCCGGCGGTCGGGTCGAACAAGGATTTCAGCCCCGAGCCAGGACGGGCCCTCTGCGAAAAATTTTGGCAGTCACCTGTGATGGCTATCACACGGCTAATTTTCCTGACAAGAGAGGCTAGTGTTCCGGATTGGGTGGGCGGTCAAAACCCGATGACTCCAGAGCGACTCTAGAACTCGGCCGGTGAATGAATGCAAATGCCACCCGCAGGTACTGCCAGCAGGCTAGTGTAGGGCCTAAGCTAGCCCGTCGGCAGTACCAGCGGGTGGCATTGCATTCACCGGCCGAGTTCTGGAGTCGCTCTGGAGTCATCGGGTTGTGACCACCCACCCAATCCGGAGCACTACAAGAGGCCATCAAACTAGTAGAAGACATTGTTGTCACGCTCACGCAATAGGTGACGAAATTGTCATCATTTGAGAATGATGACAAGAGTCATCCACTTTTTTCTCACCTAGTGACAATAAACGTTCACATCGGTTCACATAGTGTCGCCGGCTGCCTCACTCAAATAGCACCGGCGTTAACGTACACGGTAAAAACGGTTCCTGGTTTTTCCAGGAACCCCCTGGAAGTCGCCTATGTCTGCGCCTAAGGGCTCCTGGGAAAACCGGGTACCGTTTTTACCGTGTACCTCCGGTTCCGAGAGAAGCTCAGGATGCGACTCGCTCAACCCGGCCGTATACGTAGTTCTGTCACCATTTCTGGGCTGCAGTTTCGCATACGTTTAAAAATACAAGCAGGCGTTAAAACGCGAGAGTCGTCGGCGAGGGAAGATGGTCCGGTCTTCCTTTGATCAACGCTGCGCCGCTGTGCCGCTGTGCCGCCGCGCCCGGTGTGGAGTCAGCCAAATAAAGCCAAATCCGAGCGGGTTCCCTCTAGTGCCTCTGGGTCCTCGGTTCCTCTGGTTCCAATCCCCCCCGGGGCGGTGTCATGTCCGCCTGCCGCCGCGCCGCGGGTTCGCCTCCCGGTGACGGCGGCCCAACTAATTAAAGTAACTTCGGAAAGCGGCACCCGAACCGTGGCGCCCCGAAAGTAAGCCGATAGTGACGTTTCCCCCATTTCCCATTTTAATTCGGACGCGGCCGCCGCAGCCACCGCACCGCCAAAGTCACGCAGTCACGCGCCGCCCTCGCCTCGGAGTCGCGCGGGCCATTCAAGGTGTCGTCCTCGCCGAGCCAGCCCAGCCGACCTCCAAAACACGCACGGCGCCAACAACTTATTCCAATGAGGAGAAACTTGTCCCAAGGGCGCCACACGCACACCCCTTTCTCGCGCACACACACACACACACACACACACACACACACGCTTCTTCGGACTCAAGTTGTTGCAAAAGGACGAGGAGCATTGTCTCTAAGTGTGTGTTGTACGTGTGCGTGTGTGTGCGTGATGCGCGGCGATTGTTGGAAAGCACAATCAAGCTAAGTGAATATTTCACCAAGTGATTCCTGCCCCCACCCTACAATTCCTCTCTCTCTCTCTCTCTCTCTCTCACACACACACACACACACACACACACGCGCACACGCACACACACACACACACACACACGCACACACACACACACACACGCGCGCGCGCGCGCGCGCGTGGGACAGCGTCCCACTGACCCACAGTTAAGTTTGGGGACCAGGCCACCACTCGTGCCGCCCGGGGGACTGTATTGAGAAGGCGCACACACCCTGTGCCGCTGTGTCTCGGCGTCCAGCAAAGGGGGGGAACTGGGTAGGGATCTAACGCACTGGTTTAGTTGTTGCTTTTGCTGTTGTTGTTCACCTGTACAGAACCGCTCATCTAGCCAACGTGATATCCATGACATTGTGTGAAACATTATATCGTTAGTTTTAACTGTCAATTTACTGTCCAATAGGTTAAAGTTAGTTGGAGTAGGTTAGACTAGTCATTTAGAATCGAGTACAACTTCTAATACAGTAAATTAATTGTGAGATCTAACTGCCAGTGTTGAATTTGAAAACTGTAGGTTTGCAACACTGGTGTCTACTGTTTGTGTGACAGCCATGACAGGTAGCAGACAGTGACTGTGATGGGCGGGCGATGTCAGAGTTCAGTTTCCGAACACTTCGAATGCTTTGTGTTTACTTAGGTTTTGCTTCAGACTGGGTAAAAGTGGTTGCGCGTTGATGCGAGGAGAGTAGTCGCGAAGTGATAAATTGAATAAAGATTTATATACATACCCAATACATATTTGCAAGGTTAGGAGGCCCAGCACCCGGCATGTTCAATACCAACTTGCCGATCAGAAACTGTGAAATATGACATGAGAATGGCATGATGATATTGTACGCGAGGGCTGTCAGCAAGTCAAGCGTCACTGGGGTTGAACCAGGTCGAAGTTACGCTAAAAAGTAACGAAAATTTAGGACCTCTCTTGGTGCCTAATCGTGTCCGATGTTTTCATTTGGGTATGTTGGCCGGGTGAGCAGGTCCGTACAGACGTCACAGACAGAGGGGTATTCAGGCAACCCGCACGACACTTGCACAGCGCCTTCTCAACACGTCAGTTCGCCCCCTCTGGCGTCCAGTCCATTTCGCCGCCGAGGGGCCGACCCTCCTTCCCCGTCTCTCTCTCTCTCTCTCTCTCTCTCCCTCTCTCTCTCTCTCTCTCTCTCTCTCTCTCTCTCTCTCTCTCTCTCTCTCTCTCTCTCTCTCTCCTTTTCATTTTGGAGACACTTTCCTTTCTTACATAATCCTCGGTCCACGTTGATCACAGCACGTCACGTGGAGGAGGTGAAAGCATCTTCCTCTTCAACCCTGTTTTTTTTTTGTTTTTTTTTTTTGCGCGCGCGCCCGTGCGACACATTGATGGGCTCTGCCAGGAAGCGAGGTAGGCGTTCCTGTAGTGCCTCACGGCCTCACGCACTTTGCCGCGCAAGTCCCGGCGGACGACGAGCAAGTTGCCACGACGATATAGAAGAGGGGGGGGGGGGGGGGGGCTCGGCCCGCTAGTGTGAATGGCACCCCTCCCTCGCGCTGGTCACCCTCGACGGCCCCCTCCTCCGTCAAAGTCGCCCGCTTGCAAACTACGGAACCGACGCTACTTTAGAAGCCCCGTCCTTCGCCGCTTCAAGAGCCCTGCGGCAGCGTTTGAGGTCGAACGGGGCGCCACATCGGGCTGGAATGGGGGAGGGGGGGGGGGGGGGGGCTACTCCCCCGCGCGCGTGCCTTCGTGCAGAGAAACAAAAGTAGCTACTCTGGCAAATGACGGAGGTTCCGAGTCGCGAGAGAAATTACTCATGTACGTGGGATGGTGGTGCCATTCGAGAGTGGACGGCCAGGCTCCAGGATTTTTCTGCGACGAGAGGCGGTAGTGCAGCCATGTTTGCTTTCTTACAGGGGCAAAGAAGTACTTTGCATACGCTACAAACGTAACTGTCAACTAAGTACACACTTACAAATGCATGCTTGGCAAGTACACACTTACAAACGCATGCTTGGCGCCGTATAACTCCATGCTAAGCATAGGCGTTTGTTGGCTGAGCGATAGCGAAGCCTGTTACTCCAGTGGGTTTGAAAATTTTTTCCTGTCTGTCTGTCTGTCTGTCTGTCTGTCCGTGTGTGTGTCTGTGTGTCCGCACTACTCCTCCTAAACGGCTCGGCCGATCTCGGTGAGATTTTGCACACTTTTTGGGTATGTCCTTGGCTCGGCACACGCGAAATCTCACCATCCTAGATCAACTGGTTTAGTTTTTATAGCCGAAAAACACTTTAAAAACGGGGAAAAATCGAGTTTTCTGTAGGCAGATCGCTTCTGTCGTGATAAAAGGGGGGTCTGGGGGGCAGAGCCCCCCAGCCCGGACAAGGGGAAACGTTACAAGGGTCAAGATCGAGTTATCTGGAGATGAAGCAACTCTTTCTAGAATGAAGGGGAGTCTGGGGGGTGGAGCCCCCCACCACGCAACAAGTTAGGAAAATCGACGATGGAGATGGAGAAGCCATTGCCTGCCGAAGGCAGGCTAGCGCCGCAGGCCAAGGTAGGTACGCCAGGCGCGGATTGCAGAAACAGGCAGCGAGACATCGCGAAGCCTGTTACGACAAGACGCGGTCTGGCGTAAACCTACCTTGTAAGTGTGTACTTGCAAGCATGCATTTGTAAGTGCGTACTAAGTAGACAGTTAGGTTCGTAATGTACCTCGAGGGGTTACCCACTCCGGGAATCATGTGTACACTCAGTCCGGGAATCATTCCTAAATCTTTCAAAATTTGATGGAAAATCCTCATAGTTTCAATTTAAAGTCATGGTAACCATGTGATACACACAAAAACATTCAAATACAAAGAAAATTTTCGAAAGTTCTCTCTTTTTCTCAGAGATATGTTCTGGGAATCGCGGGAATCCGGAATCGTGTGTACACTAAAGCAACGAGTGGGTAACCCCTCGATGTACCTTCCTTCCTGCACGGTAAATCTCCTCCTGGGATCCCGTAGAATATCGGTCGGTTCTACTGGAAAATCCCCTGGGGTTCTCGGCATTTCGGTCAATTCCCAGGTGATGGTTTTACCGTGTGGTGAAAACTACTCTAGTCTAGTACCACCGTGTCTAGTACCCAAAAAGAGAAGGGATTGCTCCCAATCCTCGCCAGCAGACGGACAATCACACATGATGGGCCGATAGGGGGAAGGCAAACACGGTCGGTGCGTGGCGGTGCGTGGCGGTGCGTGGCGGTGCGTGGCGGTGCGTGGCGGCGCGTGGCGGTGCGTGGCGGTGCGTGGCGGCGCGTGGCGGTGCGTGGCGGTGCGTGGCGGTGCGTGGCGGTGCGTGGCGGTGCGTGGCGGCGCGTGGCGGTGCGTGGCGGTGCGTGGCGGTGCGTGGCGGTGCGTGGCGGTGCGTGGCGGTGCGTGGCGGTGCGTGGCGGCGCATGGCGGCGCAGCCGCGCGGGGCAAACGAACGGCATAAACAAGGCGAACCGACAGAACGAGGGACACAAAGAGGACGGCGAACAACACGCGTACAAATAACGGCGGATCCGCAGACTGATTCCCGCAGTCGTCGCTCTGTCTCTCTCACACCAATAGGGAAGGCCCTGCGAGTGCGAGAGAGACAGAGCGACGAAAACGAAATCAGTCCGCTGGAGGCCGCGGAGGACGGAGGAGGGAGGGGAGACGGCGGCGGCCGACCGCGGGAGGTGGGGGCGGCGTGGGGGGCAGAGATGAAAATTCGGGGGCGGTGGGCAGAGGGGAGAGGGGGCAGGCGAGGGCGGCGACGGCGGAAAGTCTAAAATTCCGGAGGGCCTACTTGGAGAGCACGGCGATGTGCTGCGGTTGGGCGTGGCGGCGTGGCGGCGAGGCAAGGCGAAGCGAAGGGGTTGGCGGCGGAAAGAAAGAGCAGGGACCAGATTGGAGTGAACGCACCGACGCACCCGGGGGCGTGGCGGGGCGGGGCGTGGCGGGGCGGTGGAAGGCGCTGGAAATGAGTGATTACGAATGAGAAAAGGGCATACAGCGGCGTCCCCGGCGTGCCCACGCCGCTGTGGGATCTGTTGCTGCTCGACTCCAAGGAGGCCGTGCCCCGGGCCCACGCCTCGGCCTCCGGGCTGCGTCTCGGGCCGTGGCGTGCGTCTCGAGTGTCGGCAGAGGAGGCTGCCAAGCCGTGCGCGCCGAGTGCCGCCCTGAAGCAGCGCCTCGCACCCCGTCGTTTTCGCGGTGAGGGGAGCGACGTTGAAGAGAAAGCGGAAAAAAAGAAGGGAAAACTGACGATTTGGTGGCGCGTCTTGTCGAGCAGCTGCGCATCTCCGCCGTCCCGGGCGTCCTCCACCTCGAACTGGAACTGGAGCGGGTCGAGCGGCGCTTCGGGCTGATTTCCTCACCTGCCGAACAAACGAAAACAGAGCGTCAGTGCGGAACTTGATTTCGCCGCGTTCACGAGATTGGAGTCACGGGTACGACGACCCGAGCGAAGGAAGAGACACACTGGAAAAGGTCGACGAAAAGCTAGGATCATTGTAACGGGCTTTGTGTTGCAAAGGATTTTCTTCGCTGGATAATGACATCCCTGAGAGTTTCCTCGACTCCAAATAGTAGTCTGAGGCAGCTCTTTCCCAGTGTAGATGCACCGGGACGTGTGGGAAGGCTCCGTGGAAGCTTCGCGGGGACTTGGAACACGCGCCACCGGAAAAAGGTCTTCCGCGGCCAGCAGTGCGCGGGCAGAGCAAGGAAGCCGGGCAGGGTGGCACCTCAATGAAGCAAAGTTTGGCGCTGCGCTGCGCAGGCCGCGCTGCAGGGCGTCGAGACGAGACGGCCGCTGACAGCGCCTCGCCTCGGGATTGGCTAACAACAGCGGCGGTCGAAGCGGGGACACTGCACTGCAAGGACTGGGACACGACGATGACCGAGTTTGACAAGAGTCGGCCGCCGCCCTCGCCCAACCCAGCGACCTGTCAACGCATGGCGGGGCGGCGGGGCACAGTGGGCCAGAAGACCGGTGGAGGCGGCCGAAACTCTGGAACCGTTTTGAGCTCCAGAGTCGCTAAATGGGACTCGAACCGAACGTGTGACCCCACCAATGGATTGCTCTCCGAACGAGGAATCCATTGGTGGGGGTCACACGTTCGGTTCGAGTCCTGTTTAGCGACTCTGGAGCTCTAAACGCGTCTAGAGTTTTGGCCGCCTCCACCGGTCTTCTGGCCCACTGTGCGGGGCCGGGGTTCGGGCTCGCGCCTCGCCGCACCTGCAGGCTGCTCTGTCTGCCTCTCTCACACTCATGGGGCGGCCCCGGGCGGCCCTCACAGGTGCGAGAGAGACAGGGCGACAAAAACGACTCTCTAAATCAGTCTGCTGGCCGCGCAGGCCGTCGGACACAGTCACCAACTTGGAACCTCGTCGTCGCCCTGCCGAAGTAGGCCCTTCCTTCGGAGGCCTGTCTTCCTCACCTCACAAACGGCACGGCCACTGCCCGACATTCCCCACCAACTTTGCCAACAATTTCCTCCACGTGGCCTCTTCGCGCGGCCAGGGGGGAGGAGCGGCGGCACAGGCAAGAAAGGCTGCGATCTCCGCTTTCGCGCAGCAACTTCCACGTCGAAATGCCCGGCCGCCCCGCCCCGCCCCACCCCGCCCCGCCCCGCCCCGCCACATGAAACGCAACCGGAGGAGCAGGGCTGCGCCTGGCGAGAAGCGGCACCACTGCCAGCGGAGCGTTTTGTCGCCCTGTCTCTCTCGCACCCTTATGGAGAGCCCCATGAGTGCGAGAGAGACAGGGCGAGTGAAAAAGAC
>NW_023144635.1:431088-456088 GCF_012932325.1 Thrips palmi
CTTTCTCTCTCTCTCTCTCTCTCTCTCTCTCTCTCTCTCTCTCTCTCTCTCTCTCTCTCTCTCTCTCTCTTTCTCTCTTTCTCTCTTTCTCTCTCCCTCCCTCTCTCTCTCTCTCTCTCTCTCTCTCTCTCTCTCTCTCTCTCGACAGCCCGTGAGTGCGAGAGAGACGCACGCGTGCCGTTCGGAACGGGGAGGTGATGCGGCCACAGAGCATTGCGTGTTGCCGCCGTTTACCTCTGTTTCTTCTCCATTTTCTCCCTCCATTTTGAAATGAAAATAAAAGTCACGCTCCTGCTCTGGCCTGGCCCTGCACACTGCCCTGCACACTGCCCGGCCTAGGCCCAGCTTTGGTGGCGAGTTCGCTTTTATTGTTCCGTCCTTTTCACACGCTGCAGTTGTTGCGGCACCCAGTTTTCACACCAACGGTGCGTTTTAACTCTGAATCGAGCGGCGTGTGTGTGTGTGTGTGGGGGGGGGGGGGGGGGTTGCGTGTGTGTATGTGTTCCGTATGCACGGGTGTGTGTCTCTTCCGTGACCGTGTACGTATGTGTGCTCGTATGTGCGTGTGTGTGTGTGTGTGTGTGTGTGTGTGCGTGGAAAGTGGTATTGCGGCTAACTGCCAGTGCCAGTGCACTGCCACTCGCGGCACTCCATCCACATCATCATCTTCAGCGCTGTTAGGCCTCAGCAGACCTCTAGCGTTCGCGCTCGCGAGCAAAACTCGATTTCGGCCGTCCGTCCGTCTTTTGTTGCGCTGATTAACGGAAATGGTTGGCCGTCATCACCGCGGCGGCCTGCAAACCAAACACGTCGCCCTTTACACTCCTCAGCGCAAACAGTGGCAGCAGCCCTCTGGTGCCGAAGGTTCGTTTCGTCGCTCCGTCTCTCTCGCGCTCACGGGGCGCTCCCATGAGTGCGAGAGAGGGGGTTGCAGGCACTTCAGGCGTGGCGGCGGGGCCAGGCCGGGGCCCGGCCAGGCACGACCTCCTGTTTGTTGCGACCACACGAAAGTGGAGAGGCTCACGGGGCCGGGGCGGCACACTGATGCCGAGGGTCGTTATCGTCGCACGGTCTCTCTCGCAACCAAACGGGACGCCCCATGAGTGCGAGAGAGACAGAGCGACGACTGCCGGAATCAGTGTGCGGGAGAGGAGGAAATCAAGCGGTCCACGCGGTAAACAGCTCACTGGACCACAGCGCGGCAGCGCTCGCTTTTCCCCGAATCAATAGTACCAGGAAAAGGCGCGGTGCGGTGCGAATCGGGAACTTTGGCCCGTAGCACGCTCAGTACGCCAGAAGACAGGTGGGTGGAGCCGGCCCAAACTCTAGGTTGGCGCGTTTTGAGCTCCAGAGTCGTTAAATGGTACTCGAACCGAACGTGCGACCCCGTCAATGGATTCCTCGTTTGGATGGCCTAACAACATTAGGTCCAAGTTGGGTTTTTTCGCGACTCCTGGAGCTCAAAACTCGTCTTGAGTTTTCACCCCGAAGGGGGGGGGGGTGTCCACGAGGCCCGCGGATTGACCGACGATGACTAAACCAGGACGCCAGAACGACGGCCATGAGCGACAAATGTTCGCAGCCGCCCTCGCGTCGTCAGATTGACGCGTTCCATCATGGCACTCCACAAGGCCTGACCTCGCGGCCCGCCTCCGCGAAGCACCCTGCCCTCGGCGGCCCTGACCCTCGCCGAGTGTCCAGGCGTCAAAGCCTTCTTCGCTTTTATCTTTACTCCTCCTTTACTTTTTTTTTCAATGCGCGTCGGCCGACTCCTTGCTTCTTTGACCTTGGAGTTGACCTTGCGCTGACCATCGCGTGGAGGGCACTGCCAGCCGAAGCACGGCGCCGAGGCAGAGCAGGCCGATCCACAGTGGGCCAGAAGACCGGTGGAAGCGGCTGAAACTCTAGACGCGTTTAGAGCTCCAGCGTCGCTATATGGGACCCTAACCGATCGTGTGACCCCACCAATGTATTGATCTCCGAACGAGGAATCCATTGATGGGGTCCCACGTTCAGTTCGAGTCCCATTTAGCGACTCTGGAGCTCTAAACGCGTCTAGAGTTTTGACCACCTCCACCGGTCTTCTGGCCCACTGTGCGATCCAGCGCGCCGCGCCCAAAGTATCGGGCCGCCCAGAGAGAACGCCAGAGAAACAAAATGAAAGAAGGCCGAGAGCGAACCGAGCCCGCTTTGGTATTTGATCCCCTGACAGCCCCGCGGGACTGACTTACAGTGTAGACGCGCAGCAAACAGCGACCCTCGCACGGAGGGGTCATCAACTCGCATATCACGCCGTTCACAGGCTGCGCACTCATAAATCGCATGGTATTTCGTTAAAAATCTGTAATATAATTTATTTCCAAGAAGTCACCAACAAACCGTGCAGAAAACGGTAAAATGTTGCGTATGATCAACGCGGTTAAATTCATTCAACTATATTCCTTCGCGCGGGCCGTGTTTGAGTTGGCCACTCAGGCGTGCGCACATGCCGCCAAGGCACGGCGATGACGGCACACTGTGACAACGACGCGCGTTTTCCTGTTTCGCCGTCACTTTGGAACATGTTTCGCCGCCGTCTCCTGGCGAACAAGTGGGGTGCTCACTGATAAAACTAAAGCGTAACTCTATGCTTGAGTCAAGCATAAAGTTACGCTTGAAGACGTTACGATTGAAATCAAGCATAGGCTAGAAATTCCCCCATGCATTTAGATAGGGAAAATCTTGGCGGATGAGCCTGTTACGCTTGATTTCAAGCGTAAACTGATTACGCTTGAAAACAGTGGGTAATACTACGCTTTAGTTTTACCAGTGCTGTTAAGCCCTGCCAGGCACGCCAGGTACGCGGCGAGGCACCCCCGCTCCGCCCCGCCCCACCCCGCCTCGGTCCAAAGACTTCAAACAACAACACTCTGGAGGCGCGAGCGGGCGCAGGCGGTGTCGCCGGGCCACGCGGTGTGGCGACGCGCGCGACGAGAACACGCGCCGCAAAAGCACCGACGGCGGCCACAAAAATGCAACAGCACCGGATCCACATTTTCGCGGCGAAGGAAAACAGGATAGCGACGGCAGAGCAAGTGCCGCAAGACGCGCGGCGACAGAGAAGGATCCGGCACGCGGATAAGAGGGGAGTCCGCAGCCGCCGTCGCGTCGCGGAGGACTCTCCGCAGCCAAGGTGTCCGTCCGTCGCCCCTTGAGTGCATTAGCAAACGCTCACCGCCGTGATGAATCCTTTGTGCAACAACAACAACAACAACAACAGAAACGCGGTTGTTGTTTTGTGTTTCCGTTTTTCCGCGGCTTGCCTCTCGGCCCGGCCGTCTTATTCAGCGCGGAGCATGCGCCGTGCCGCCGTGCCGCGCAAAGTGACGAGCGCTGCAGCCGACGGCCGACGCGGCTGGCTGGCGTGGCTGGCGTGCCGGAATGTAACAGAATTCCTCCTGGCGGCAGCAGCGCGCCAGCGAGCGCCACGGCCCGAAAAAGGGGGGTCTTGGAGCGCGGCGGGGTGAGGGGGGAGCGGTTAGGGGGACCGGTGAAGGGGGACGCTAAGGGGGGTGGTAAGGGGGTGGTGAGGGGAGGGAGGGGGCGAGGGCGCTGCGGCTAAAAGGTTAAGGGCGGCCAAGTTGGGGATGAATTTGGGGCCGGCCAGGAGGAGTCGCTGCAGGCCGGCGGGGCCGAGGGCGGGGCATACGCCGGGTCCAAGTGGAAGAGAAGAGGGCCTGCAGACCGATGATTCCGAAAGCGTCGTCCCGTCGCTCCGTCACTGTCGCACCCGCGGGGCGCCGCGCAGCGCCGTGGGAGAGAAGCACAGCGACTCTTCGAACTCACTCGGGCACAGGGCCGCCCGCCCAAGTTTGGCTGCGAGTTTGCGGGTATGCGGCGCGGCGGAGGAGGAAGAGGAGGAGGAGGAGGAGGAGAGGCTGATCTGGAACCGGGCAATTCCCGATCGGGTCTTCCTTTCCTTCAATACGGATGCGGCCTACACTACACACGGACCCACGCGCACACACGCACACGCACACGCGCGCGCACACGCGAGCGCGCGCGCGCGCGCACACACACACACACACACACACACACACACACACACACACACACACACACACACACACACAGAGAGAGAGAGAGTCCCACACGCACGCACACATGCACTGGTAATGCGTCGACGGAGCAGAAGGATCCGAGGCGTTTCCTGTTTCCCCAGCCAATCACCTCTCACCGAGACGGGGCGTGCCGCGGGGCGCGACGGGCCCCCAGAGGGGCGTGCGTGTGTGTGTGAGTGTGTGTGTGTGTGTGTGAGTGTGTGTGTGTGTGAGCGTGTTTGGAAGGGAGAGGGAGAGGAGCGCCTCCGTGTCCCGGTGGTCCCTGCCTGCCTCAACAACAGGGTGCAGGGGCCGGAACGCGAGCTGGCAGGCTGGCCGAAGGGCAGGGCGCGCTGGCACGCTGGCAGGCACTGCTCCCGGAGGCGGCCAAGGAGGCCATCATTATGGATGGCCCCTCCCCTCATCGACGCGATGGGTCCTGGCGCTTTGCGTGACAATGCCGTCGCTCTCCGCAGCTCGATTCCGAGCAGTGCTTGGTCGCTCCGCGTCTCCCTCTCCCTCGCTCCCGGACGCGGCGCTCCGTGAGTGCGAGAGAGACAGCGGCACGGCGCCGGGAGGAATTTGAATCTGCCGCTAACGAGCCGCAGGCAGGCAGGCACCAAGGTACAGCAGCGCGCTCGAACCGACCGCCGCCGCCCACGCACAGTGGGCCAGACCGGAGGAGGCGGCCAAAACTCAGGACGCGTTTTGAGTTCCAGAGTCGCTTAATGGGACCCCGACCCCATCAATGGACTGCTCTCCGAACGTGGAATCTATTGGTGAGGTCACACGTTCGGTTCGAGTCTTGGTTAGGGACTCTGCAGCTCAAGACGAGTCTAGAGTTTTGGCCGTCTCCACGGGCCTCCTGGCCCACTGTGCCACGGTCCGTCCACCGCTCCCAAGGCCCTCTGAACAGCGCCCCGGGGCTCGCGGCCGTCTCTGCCTCCAGATTGCAGCCATTGTGCGGCCCGTCCGGGAGGCCAGGAGCACGATGAGCACGACGTCGAGGAGGCTGGAGGCTCGCCGCCGAGGAGGCACGTTGGTACGAGTGACTGGGCCCGAGCAAACACGGCGACGACTGCCGCCAAACGAGGACCGAGGAACCCGCGGTACGCCTGCCACCGGGCCGATTGAGAGGGAGGTGTCTCTCTCGCACTCACGGTGCGTCCCGGATGGGTGCGAGGGAGACAAGCCGACGGGGGAATCACCCTGCGCCCGGCCAGCCCTGCGCCAGCCCTGCGCCAGCCCTACCGCAGACTGATTTCGAGAGTCGCTTTCGTCGCTCTGTCTCTCTCGCACCTAAACGGCACGCTCCATGAGTGCGAGAGAGAAAGAGCGACGAAAACGACTTTCGGAATCAGCCTGCTGCTCGATCGTGTGTGCTTAAGGTAAACCGGAGTACGGCGCGGCCAGGCGAGACGCGATGGGCCCACACACAGGGTATTTCTGAGATTGGTCCCTTCCCTGCCCTCAGCGCCAGGATAGCCCCCCCCCCCCCTTTGGACGCCGATCTGCGCGGGCCCAAATCCCCTTTCTTTCTGCAAACCCACCGCACCCCTCCCCACCCCGCGGGCCCCGCCTCCTTGGCGGCCTCAGACGCCCGTCCGCCCCCCTCCCCACCCCGCGGGCCCTCCTCCTTGGCGGCCTGAGACGCCCGTCCGCCCCCCTCCCCACCCCGCGGGCCCTCCTCCTTGGCG
Organism: Thrips palmi; assembly: GCF_012932325.1. NCBI lineage: Eukaryota > Metazoa > Arthropoda > Insecta > Thysanoptera > Thripidae > Thrips > Thrips palmi. The sequence goes on from NW_023144635.1 coordinate 436,865, forward strand.
GCCTGAGACGCCCGTCCGCCCCCCTCCCCACCCCGCGGGCCCTCCTCCTTGGCGGCCTCAGACGCCCGTCCGCCCCCCTCTCTGGGGCGCAGTATATTCTTCAACAGAGACGTGCTAATATATTCCTCTTCGGTTCCGCGAGTTAACCTATTTCCGCGGGCGGCGGCGCCCCCTGCTGTAGCGTGTGCGCTTTGGCGCGCCCGCGGCCGTGGTACTGCGCACGCACACACCCGCACAATCACACAGACGCACACGCACGCACACACACAAGCACGGCCTGCTGTCTGTCGGCTCTCAAAGGGGACGACTGGAATTGAGTTTGCCGTGAGAAAGGCCGAGGAAGACAGGGCGTGGTGTGGCGCGGCGGGGCGGGGCGGGCGCCACGCCCTCATCTGCGCGTGGGCCAACACGCAGGCAGCGACAGACTGCCGACGGCGTGGTCAAGTGGCGTGCGGTCACCGCTGCCCCTGGAGGCCGCCGTCGAGGCCGCCGTCGAGGCCGCCGTCGAGGCCGCCGTCGAGGCCGCCGTCGAGGCCGCCGTCGAGGCCGCCGTCGAGGCCGCCGTCGAGGTCGCCGTCGAGACCGCCGTCGAGGCCGCCGTCGAGGCCGACATCGAGGCCGACATCGAGGCCGCCGTCGAGACCACCGTCCGAATGCGGCTCGGTCATATCGGCCAACTCGCGGTGGGGCGGTCGGTCGGTCGGTCTCACTCGCAGTGAAGCGCCAACTTGTGGCGGCCGCGGTCTAGGCTGCGCTGGGCTGCGCCTACACTCTACAGCGAGCCCGGCTGGGCGGGGCAGGCTGCGAGAGAGAGAGAGAGGGGGGGGGAGGGGCGAGGGGGCCCAGCGACGCCATTATATTACGGGCAAGGAGAACAAAAGGTGCGCCCTACCGGGCCCTACACCCTAGTGGGATCTAGAGGGAGTATTAGGCCCACCCCCTGCAGCGCAGCCCGGCGGCAAGGCAAGGTCGCGCGGCCGAAATCAAACCGATGGTTCCATTCCGTTGCCCTGGTGGCAGCTGGCGAAACGCACCGCAGAGGTGTGATGGGGCGGTCAGAGCCATTCGCAACTTGGAACAACTACACTGCTGCAGTCCCCCTCCCCGCCCACTTTGCGCCACTGCATTCCAGGGCTGGGAAAGGGCAGGGGCGAACAGCGCTCCCACCCTATGGCCGCCCAGCCAACACGTCGCACCTCACACAGGGGGTTGTAATTATAAAGACTGCCCCCCTCCACCCCGACACTCTCTCTTTCCCTCACTCACACGCACACTCACTCACTTACACACTCACACACACATGTGTGTGTACACACACACGCACACACGCACGCTGGCGCGTTGAGAGGAATTTTTCTGGGTGGCGCCGCAGCTGATGGCCCGAAAAGGGCTCTCCAATTTAATACTTCCTTTGTCCCTGCGCCTCGCTCCTCGCTCTCCGGCCGCAGCCGCTGCCACCACACTGCCACCGCCGGCGCCGGTCGACACATGTTGAGGGCCCCGTCGGCCCCGTCGGTGCCGTTGATTGCGATCTCGCAATTACCCCGCGCTGTCGCCACTTGCGTCATTCCGAGAGTCGTTTTCGTCGCTCTGTCTCTCTCGCACTCGTGGCGCGTTCCGTGCAGGTGCGAGAGAGACAGCTCGACGAAAAGGACTCACAGCCTGCGGCCAGCAGGCGCGCTGTCCGGGACGCTCGGGACGTATCCGGAACGAAGTTTCCGCGGCCAAAGGATTAATGCGGTCAGGCCGCGCCACGGTGGCAGGCTCTGCTCCTCCTTCTTCTTCTTTCCTTCTTTTTGTCTTCGAGCCCCGCGCGCCGTCCTCGCGTCCCTCATGAGGTCGCTCGACGATAAACCAAACCGGGAGCCCCGTCCCCGATAACAAAACCCAGAAATCAATCTGAGGCAAGAAATGATAACAAATGGCGACGGGCGCGCGGGGCGGGGGCGGCGGGGGCGGCGGGGGCCTCGAGGGCCGTCACGGAGAGGAGACGACTCGGCGATGCCACGCCACGCGCGAGGTAGCCCGCCCACATAAAGAGAAGCGGAATAATATAAAACCGGGCCCGGTTGCCGAAACAGGAAAGGCAGGGGGTGATTGATAGAGAGAGACGGCGGCCTTTTCATTCCGCGAGACAGAGCAAGAGAGAGAGGAGAGAGGCCGCGGCCACCACAGTGGTGACGTCGCAGACAAAGGTGCCGAGGAGACGGGCTGACCGGCCCCACCCCGCCCCGCCCCGCCCCGCCCCGCCCCGCCCCGCCCCGCCCCGCCCGCTTTAATCCTTTGAAGGAGGCCCGGCGTGCCGCAGTGCGGGCGAGGACCAGGCAGGCGAGCCGAGGCGCGGACCGCCGCACCTCAAGGAAGGCATAAGGCACGAGGACGCCCTGACGGCCCTGACGGCCCTCAGGCACGAGGACGGCCTGGCGGTCCAGAAGACCGCTTTGCCGATCGGTCTCCCTCGCACCCTCACGGAGAGCCCCACGAGTGCGACGGACACAGATGCTGACTCCTCTGACCAGCTCGCTCGACCGACGCCGAGCCTTGCAGCTTCTCCTCAGACCCGTGAGGGCCGCGCTAGGAGAGAGAGAGAGAGAGAGAGAGAGAGAGAGAGAGAGAGAGAGAGAGAGAGAGAGAGAGAGAGAGAGAGAGAGAGATGCTCACTGGGCACGGGCCGCTAGAAAAAGAAGCAGCCGGTGACATCAAGAGCTGCTCAAGACAGTGGCGGTGCAGGGGGGGGGGGGGGAGGAGGAGGCTATCCGGGAAGAGATGAAAATAAAGAATTGAGAGCCCGGAGGGAAAGCAAATGTTTTTTAAAAGTCTGACTCCGTCTTGCCGCCGCCGCTCTAGCGGTACTGCGGGGGTAACCGCCGGGGTTTGTCGGGTTCGTCGGGTGTGTCGGGTTTGTTGGTGTTGTTGGTACAGCGAGACAACAATGGCAAAGCCGCCGCGGCGCTGCGCTGCTGCGGCGCCAAAACAGGGCGGAAGCGTGTATAAGGACAAACGGGGCACCGCAAGGCAGCCGCGCCTCCCGCGCCGTCGTGCAGCCACGCCGAGCCGAGCCAGGCGGCATGCACACAAAGCACATTCTGCGAATAGCGGCCGCTTGCCGCGCTTGCCGCGCTCATTCTGCGAATAACTACAGGGCGCTACATTTCAGGCCGACGTGCTGGAGGTCAAGGTCGCCGTCGACGCGCCAAGGTCGCCGTTAAGGAATGCGCGGTAATTGGGTGCGTCACCGACACTCGTTTGGATTATCGCGCGCCATTAGCCTGGTCGGGTCGGGGCGGGGCGGGGTGGGGCGGGGTGGGGCGTTGGTGGCAGCTCCTAGAGGAACGCCTTCAAAAGCAGGCGCAGCGTGGCGGGGAGTGGCAGCCTCCCCCAGCGCCCCCTTCCCGTCCTCGGCGCCCCCAAGAGTCCCCCACGGCCAGTCCACGATATGGCCGCCTCGCCGCGGCCCCACCGGCCCCACTTCGCCACCGAGGCGCCTCCCCGAAGCCCCGTATCTCGCGCCTCAAAAATCGGTTTCGCGAGTTCAACTCGAGTCGTAACCTATGCTAACTGTAGGGAAGGCGCGCGATGGAGGGCCCCCTGAGGGCGTGGTGGGGCGGGGCGGGCGGGGAGTGGAAGGAACGACCAGCTCGAGCCAATGCGTCCGCCCCGCCCCGCCCCGCCCCACCCTGCCTCGCCCCGCCCCGCCCCGCCAGCAGGCGGCCGGTATGCCGCGCGCCATCGAAAAAAAAACGCGAAATAACGATCCGCATCCTCGGGGGCCTAACGAGCCCACGGGGCGCGGGGCCACGCCGGGCCACGCCGACAGAGCGGCAGAGGGGCAGCAGGCGAGTTGAAGCCGGCGGTATTTATTCGCGTCCAAAACATCCCCGATACTCCGCAAGGGGCGGCGAGCGAGGCGAGGCGGCCGCGGGGAATTCTTAGTGGTATCTCGCGACGGGGCGGGGCGGGGCGGGGCGGGGCGGGGCGGGGCGGGGCGGGGCGGGGCGGGGCGGGGCGGGGCGGCGGCGCTGCCCTGATAGCGAGGGTGGCAACGGTCCCAGGCCCGGGCCAGGCCCTGCAGGGTGACGTTGAATTAGAGGCTGCATTTCCAGGGCCTGGCTGGTCTGGCTGGCGACGCAGCAGACCTTTATCAGATATCGTGTGCGGCTGCCCCCCCCCCTCCTTTTTTCCACGCGCCCATCAAGGGTGCGACCATAAATCCAGCAGGGGGCCGTGCTGCCGTGCCGCGCCGCCGTCGCGCCGTTCGCCCGACGAAGACGCCCTAGATAAACTCATTGACCGATTTTCGCCGCCGAAACGATTCCGATCCGAAACGATGATGGCGATTGCCCTTCGGGCCTTCGGGCCTTCGGGCCTTCGGGCCTTCGGGCCTTCGGGTGTCGAGGCGAGGGGGCGGCGACGCGGCGACGCGCGGGGGAACGGGCGCAGATATCCACGCGCTAAGGCAGCAGCAGCGACCCCTATACCAAAACACAGACACACTCACGCGCCCGTGCGCAAACTCCGGCACGTAACTGCCCAACACATACAATTAACGTGAATGCGGACACGCAAATAAGCAGAATTACTCATACCGGTAGGGAGGGAGGTCGCTCGCGCGCGCGCGCGCACACACACACACACACACACACACACACAGAGTGTGCGGTAACTGCGCCGGCCTGCCCTCGGGTTCTTTATTTGTCTAATTTTCACTCTCGTTTTTACTGCTGGGGGGGGGGGGTTGAGGGGGCGGGGTTGCGGAAGCAGTAGCGAGTGGAGGGGCTCTGGCAGGCCCTGGCAGCCTCTGGTGACGACGGGGCCTCACCCCACACGCTGCAGGCGGCTTGAGACCGCCTCCCCCCTCCCTCTCTAATTCGGCACATCACTAATGAGAAATTAACGATCGTGCCAAACACGTACGGGCCGACAGCCAGTCCAGCCGGCAAGTGCTGGAGGCTCCAGGCTCCACGCTGGAGCGCGCTGCAGAGAACTCGCGTCCGAGGCGACACCCCGCCAGCAGCCAACATCAACAGTATCGTTCGTCGTTCGTTTGCGTTATTTTTCGTTATAGACGTCAAACAAGTAAATCTTTAGGCCGGCAACAGCCGCTTCACAAGCCAGCAGCATCGCGATAAACACTGTGAAACACTCCAAGGTGAAAATTCCGGTGGAGCAAGTGTCCTTCCTTAACTTAAAATTGAAACTAACCTTTCAGCATTCATTGTACCTTATTTGTCGAACTTTCTTTCGTATTGTGGGGAAAATCTCCAGCCTCCCACCGCAAGACGTTTAGAGTACTAACGGGCCATCGAGTAAGCCAGACGAATACTTTATTTTCCTGTTAATTTTTTTTTCGTCTGTCCCGCGCTCGGAACCGATCGTCTGCGGCCAAAGTTCCTCGTTGTTTGTTTAGCCTCTTTCTCGGTATCGCAAAACACGGCGCGGCGTGTTTGGCCCTAGCAGCGATTCTGCGGTGGCGGCGCGCTGCGCTGCCAGAGAGGTTCGTTAGCGTCCAACTCCGCCGTAAGCTCCCCCCCCCCCTCCCCCAGATCGACCTCCTCTCCTTGTACATTCTTCCCTGTTTTCCTTTACTTAGCCGACGAAAAACCTGGGAATACGCGACGGGAGCCTCCCCCCAAAAGTACCTCCTGCCGGCTCGAGGATGAAGCCAACCAAGCCCTTATGGCTTCGGTGGCCGGCGGCTCGGCCTGCGCGGCGCACGGTCGAACGGGCTGCGTGCGCCGCCCTGTTAAAAAGCCCGTCCTGAGGTACAGGCAAACTCCACGTTTTGTCCCTCTTCTGGCCTTCGTTTTGTCCGGTTTTGCCCCAGAGTCATCCCCGCCGGAAAATTTACTAGTAGAAAAGTGAAGTAAGGAATAACGGAACGGAATACAGAAGGTCCACATTCGTTCCAGTGAACTTGTGTACCGGGTGTAAAATGTAACACGCAACGGGCGAGCAAGTTGCCTATGCTCGACTCGGCGGGCGCGCCGGAATGGAGCGGTGCTGTCAGGGGCGGTCAGTGCGCCCCTGCGCCGCGGTTCACGCGTTTTTTCGCGTCATAGCGCCTTTTCGTCACCGCCACGTCTTGACTCAACGGTGCGCGAGGCCGCGAGGCAGCGAAACCGCGGCGCCAGGACTTCAGGACATCGTGACTTCGCGTCACCGCGGACGCTCAGGACTCCAGGACTTCGCGTTGTCGCGGGCCCGCGGACGCTCAGGACAACGCGAAGTCCTGGAGTCCTGAGCGTCCGCGGTGACGCGAAGTCGCGATGTCCTGAAGTCCTGGCGCCGCGGTTTCGCGGTTTCGCGGCCTCGCGGCCTCGCGCACCGTTGAGTCAAGACGTGGCGGTGACGAAAAGGCGCTATGGCGCGAAAAAACGCGTGAACCGCGGCGCAGGGGCGCACTGACCGCCCCTGACAGCACCGCTCCGTTCCGGGGCGCCCGCCGAGTCGAGCATAGGCAACCCGCTCGCCCGTTGCGTGTTACATTTTACACCCGGTATGGTACGGAAAAGTTCCGTAATTGGCGAGAAGAGACGGACGGTCCGTACATTTTCTGTCCTTCTATTTCTTGCCGGTGCACTTTTGAACTTGTTCAAACGGAAAGGGCAGCAGCGGCGGCGCAGCGCCTATCGGAAAGAATGGAATAAGGAGAGGCGGATAACACGGCCCGGGATTAGTGCGGCGTGATTCCAACAAGTTCGCCTCGCTGCTTGTTTCACTCGCCGCGCCGCCCGCTCGCCAACTTCGGGGCGCCCGCTCCTGTTACCAACACAATAAAACCCGTTTCATGATCATCGCAACTGCTTCAAGCACAAGCTGCTGTTATTGCCGTTGTTGTTGTTGTTGGCGACCGAGTGGTTCGCGCGCGAATATCACGCGGCACCTTCCAGCGCACGATGCAGACAACGGGCATTTCCTCTCTCTCTCTCCTTCTCTCTCCTCTCTCTCTCTCTCTCTCTCTCTCTCTCTCTCTCTCTCTCTCTCTCTCTCTCTCTCTCTCTCTCTCTCTCTCTCTCTCGCTGCATCGCGCCGAGTCCTCCAGTTTGAAGCACTGCAAGTTGCTGCCAGTCATGTTGGCGGGCCTGCACTGCAGCGTCACGGCCCGGCGGAGCATGGCGTCAGAGGCTATCCCCTCGACCACACAGTGAAAGAAAATCTTGTATATTGCTCGACCACGTTGTTTAAAAAATTCTTAAAAATTGCTCGATTACACCGTTTAAAAAAAGTTACCTTTAAACATTGCTTAACTACACTGTTTTAAAAATCTTGAAAATTACTCGCGCGATCCCACTGTCTTTGACCCCCCACTGTTTCCTTGTTCGTAAGAGTTTCGGGCAAAAGCAGAAAAAGTACAAAGTAGAAAAAGTACAAAAAATATCTTTCTCAAAAAAACGAAGTCTTTGCAAATGCCTGACGGTGCTTCACCGCACTTTCCAGTATTTCGCAATATTTTTCCAACAGCGAAGAGAGGCTTGGCCAGCCTCGCAAGGGGCCCGCAGAAATGACCTGACCCCCCGCAGGCTTTCTCCCTGGCCGAGCCTGGGCGAGCCTGGGCGAGCCCCCACAGCGGGCCGGCTGGCCGGACCCTTGGAGTGGCCACTTCCACCCCTTCCCCCACTCTCCCGCGGAACAGGGAACAACAGCAGTCTCTGTATTATCCCGATTCCGACAAAATAATTGCCACTTTGGCGAGGGTCGAATTCGTGAAGGGTGCAGTCACCGTTGTTTGGCTTCACGATAAGTTGGCGTGGCGGAACGGCAACACTGTGACGAAAACGTGGATGACATTTTCATCACTTTGAAATGATGACAATCTCGTCACAAATTGATGACATTTTCATCAAAGCTCCTATACTTATTGCATAGGCGTGACAACAATGTCATCAATTGACTAAATGACATCCTTGTAAGGAAAATTAGCCTTGAAATTGTCATCAAGTGATGACTCAAATTTTCACAGTGAAGGTACTTTTTCGCGACGAAAGGGGTGAATGTTCGAGAGGGCGGCGGAGCGGAGGCACGGCGAGAACGACCCCAAGTACCTTCCCGACGTTACGGCGTCGCATCATGGCCGCTGTTCGTGCTTCGGGCTTCGTTTTCCGCGGTTCGGGCACCTCCCTAGTCGCTCTGTCCTTCTCACACTCCCGGCGAGTAGGCGCAAATCGCTGTTCGGCCGGCAGGGCATGCGGCTGCCCCGCCGCCCCGCTCTCGCCACCCAAGGGAGGCCTGTTTTCGCTGCCGCCGCCCCTTTCACCTACTCCACTTCCCCCGCCCCTTCTTTCCCTAGATCTTTGTCTGCCTATTAGGTCTACCCGCATCTCGTGGCGCTGGGCTGCGCCATTCCGAGCCAGCAGCCAGCCAGCCAGTCAGCCAGTCAGCCAGTCAGCCAGCCAGCCAGTCAGCCAGCCAGCCAGCCAGCCAGTCAGCCAGCCAGCCAGCCAGCCAGCCAGCAGCCAGCCAGCCAGCCAGTGAGACAGCAACCCAGCCAGGCACAATCACCTCCACGGTTCCATCTGCGCCACCCGGCCCTTCTGTTATTCTATTCACTGACTCTGAATTTGGGTCAAGTCGCTTCCCGTGAGGAATTTGGAGCGCCGTTTCCTTCTGTCCGGGAGATGGCGCAACATCCCCGCATTGGAAGGTGCAAATTTCTTCTTTTAAAAAATGCTAAATTAGCGAAAAATTGTTTTTTGTCGTGGCTTTTGGGCTGTACAAATACCATTGAAGGAAATTGGCCATGCCTTGGCGGCCAATTCGGCCCGTTTGGGCCTCCTTCCGTATCGTGGTTATGAATCCCGCGACCGGCCGCCCCGCCCCACTCCGCCCCGCCCCGCCCCGCCCCGCCGCACTTGGCCCTCGCCGCTGCTTTATGAGATCATAAAGATGTTTTATTCCCGCCATGCAAAGCAGCGCCGCCTCACAAACACACTCCTCCAGTCGTGTTTCGGGGGCTGTTCGCTCGCCCCTAAATCAGCAGGCGGTGAGGCCGAGCGCCGCCAGGCGCCGCCAAGCGGCCAGAAAGTGACGCGCTTTCCCGGAGCACCGCCAGGCGGCCAGAAAGTGACGCGCTTTCCCGGAGCACCGCCAAGCGGCCAGAAAGTGACGCGCTTTCCCGGAGCACCGCCAGGCGGCCAGAAAGTGACGCGCTTTCCCGGAGCACCGCCAGGCGGCCAGAAAGTGACGCGTTTTCCCCGGGAGCACCGCCAAGCGGCCAGAAAGTGACGCGCTTTCCCGGAGCACCGCCAGGCGGCCAGAAAGTGACGCGTTTTCCCGGAGCACCACCAAGCGGCCAGAAAGTGACGCGCTTTCCCGGAGCACCGCCAAGCGGCCAGAAAGTGACGCGCTTTCCCGGAGCACCGCCAGGCGGCCAGAAAGTGACGCGTTTTCCCGGAGCACCGCCAGGCGGCCAGAAAAGTGACGCGCTTTCCCGGAGCACCGCCAGGCGGCCAGAAAGTGACGCGTTTTTCCCGGAGCACCGCCAGGCGGCCAGAAAGTGACGCGCTTTCCCGGAGCACCGCCAGGCGGCCAGAAAGTGACGCGCTTTCCCGGAGCACCGCCAGGCGGCCAGAAAGTGACGCGCTTTCCCGGAGCACCGCCAGGCGGCCAGAAAGTGACGCGTTTTCCCCGGAGCACCGCCAGGCGGCCAAAAAGTGACGCGCTTTCCCGGAGCACCGCCAGGCGGCCAGAAAGTGACGCGCTTTCCCGGAGCACCGCCAGGCGGCCAGAAAGTGACGCGCTTTCCCGGAGCACCGCCAGGCGGCCAGAAAGTGACGTGCTTTCCCGGAGCACCGCCAGGCGGCCAGAAAGTGACGCGCTTTCCCGGAGCACCGCCAGGCGGCCAGAAAGTGACGCGCTTTCCCGGAGCACCGCCAGGCGGCCAGAAAGTGACGTGCTTTCCCGGAGCACCGCCAGGCGGCCAGAAAGTGACGCGCTTTCCCAGAGCTCCGCGGTCAAGCGCCCACGTGACGCCCAGCCAGAGACACCCCTTTCAGCGTCCAGCCGCCGAAAGCGGCGGACAATCAACACCATCGCCAAAAAAAGAAGAGGGAAAAAAATAGAAACAAAAACAGGATGACTGGGCAGTCGGGGGGCGAACACGCACACTCTTCATCGACAAGAAGAGCAGCGCCGTCATCAACAGCGGCAGCACTCTGCCTTCGCCCCCACATCACACACACCCACCTCTCTGTCTCGCACAACCACACACACACACACACACACACACACACACACACACACACACACACACACACACACACACACACACATGCACACACTCACATCGTCGCAGTTTAATTATCGCGACGTTAATTCTCCGTGGGGCGACACTGTGTTTTCGTTGCGCGAGCACTGTTTAATCAAGACGGACGGCGGCGGGGCAGTGTGGGGGCAGTGCGGGGCAGGCAGAGGAGGCCGGATGAGAATTAGATCCATTACTACTGGCGTTGGCGGGGCGGCGGCGCGGCCCGTGCTGATTGACCCCGAGCCCGCTCAGCCGGATTACTCACAAAGGAGCCTCTGTCGCTCTCTCTCGCACACACGCAGTCACACACGTACTCTCTCTCTCTCTCTCTCTCTCTCTCTCTCTCTCTCTCTCTCTCTCTCTGTCTGTCTGTCTGTCTGTCTGTCTGTCTGTCTGTCTGTCTCTCTCTCTCTCTCTCTCTCCTCTCTCTCTCTCTCTCTCTCTCTCACACACACACACACACACACACACACCACACACACACACACACACACACTCAGTCACTCAGAGCGATGAGAGAGAGGCGGCCGCGCGAATCAAAAGCACATCGGTCTTGCCAGGGTCCAGGCCGGCTGGGCACGCTGCGAGGAAGGCTTGACGGCCTGCCTGCACACGCGGCCACTCCCCGTAGTCCGGAAGGACAAGGGGCGCCGAAGTGTCGCCGCCCACACGGCGGGACGTGGCGGGGCGAGAAACGGGTCAATGGACAAGAATCGCACCGTAATGAAGGCAGACGACGCCGACGGCGGCAGGCCGTCAACCCGCCAGCTAGCCCGAGCAGCCAGCCCGAGCAGCCAGCCCGAGCAGCCAGTCTAGGAAGCCAGCCCAAGCAGCCAGCCCGAGCAGCCAGCCCCCGAGCAGCCAGCCCGAGCAGCCAGCCCGAGCAGCCAGCCCGAGCAGCCAGTCTAGGAAGCCAGCCCAAGCAGCCAGCCCAAGCAGCCAGCCAGCCCGAGCAGCCAGCCACGTCGCGGCCGCCACTTCCGGCCATTAGGCGGCGCCGCGTTACACTGCGTGTACACTGCGTTCCGCCACGCACTTGAAAGATGAAAGGCGGCCGGCCCTTTAGGCGTCGTAAAAACAACGAGCTATTTCGGCGCCCGAATTCCAGTGGAGGGTGCGGCGCGCCTTTGTCGCGACTCCATGCGAGAATGTACACTGTGTCAACAGCGGCGGCTCACAGTGGGCCGGGAGACCGGTAGCGGCGGCCAAAACTCTAGACGCGTTTTAAACTTCAGATTTGCTAACCAGGCCTCGAACCGATCATGTGACCCCACCAACGGAGTCCTCGTTCGGAGAGCAGTCCATTGGCGGGGTCACACGTTCGGTGCGAACCCCATTTAGCGACTCTGGAGCTCAAAACGCGTCCGGGATTGTGACCGCCTCTATACTGGTCTTCTGGTCCACAGTGCGGCAGGGGCACGGTATGAAAAATCCAGGAGGCGGCAGATGGCGGGCCGAAATTGCAAGCCAATTTGCAGATGATGATTGCAGTTCGCGTCCGTTCGCTCCCCCGCCCCCTTGGCCCGGTCGCACTAGAAAAGGGGCGCCAGAATTAAAGCGATTCCGCTTATGTGGCCATTATCGAGGAACAACTTGATTATTTGTTAAAAGTTTCGCCGGTGATAGCATCACTGTATTGGGCGCAGCGGGCGCAGTGGCGGCGGCGGGGGAAGGAAGGGGGTAGTTTGGCCGCTGCAGCATCAGCAGTGCTCAGCCCGCCAGCCCAGCCCAGCGCCCAGCCCGCCGTGGCGCGCGATAGGATCGCATTCATTGTCAGGGCCCAGCGCCAGCCCGCGCGTCTGTGTGTGTGTGTGTGTGTGCGCGCGCGCGCGCGTGCGTGCGTGTGTGTGTGTGTGTGTGTGTGTGTGTGTGTGTGTGTGTGTTAGTGCGCGTGCGTTTGCCTGTGTGTTTTCGCTTTCATGTCGGTCGGCCCATCACGCCCCGCGGCAGGCCGCACGAATTATTAATGTATTTCATTCCCAAGCAGGGCAGGCTGGAATCACATCCGCGGGCTGCGGACAGCGCGTGGCGGCGCGACACACTCGCACACACAGGCACACACAAACAGGAGAATCCAAGAGAATCCCCAACGCAAACACACACGTGTTTTTGAAGGGAGACAAAAAAAAGCATGTAGGCCTTGCGCCGCATATTTTCCGATGAGTTGGCGACAGTTTAGCTGCTGGCAGGGTGCCTGGCCTCTGGGCGCTCCGGGCGCTCCGGGCCAGGCACCGCGCGGCCCTGCGCCGGGTCGATCGCAGAGACAATATCACCGAATCACAAATTCGGGGTGGGTGGCGATGGTGCTGGCGGCGGGGTGGAGGGGGCGCGAAGAAAGTGAAGCCGAAATGATGCGCGGGGAGGTGAAGCAGTCCGATGTAAAGACCGCGACAGCCGCGCCCCGCCGCGCCAGATGTCATCCGGATCCTCTCTCCTCCACCCACCCCGTCTCCCCCCCCCCCCCCCCCGAGATCGCCAGATCTGCGGCGGCGTGGCAGGGACAGGATGAGCGCGGGCTGGACTGGGACCAGGGCGAGGAGGCCCTGGCGGCCCTGGCGGCGGCCTCGCGATGGAAGCCCCGAGCCCCGAGGGGTGGCGTCTGCGGTAAACTACGCCTTCTAGATTGTCGGAAGAGACAAAGCACAGAAAGAATAGGCCAGGGCGTTGCGCTTCGCCTGCCCGCTCGTCCGCCCCACTGCCGGCTGCTCGGCCTGGGGAACGTACCACAATGGCGGAGTGTTCTTGTATTTTCGGTGCGCGCACGTCGACGGGTATACGGCCGCATCAGGTGCCCCCTCAGTCTAATTTAATTAAAAAAGCCACCGCGGCGCTTCCTCGACGCCGAGCCCCAGCCCCAGCCCCAGGCCCCGGGGCTGGCAGGAAGGCGGCGGTGCATTAGGGTCCCGGAAGCAGCCCCTGCAGTGCGGCTTCCTGGTGGCGAACCGCCACCACGGCGACGACGTGCGCGGAGAGCACCTCGCCGACCATGTTTCCCGTCCCCGGCTCCTTCAAGCTCCGCATCGTCCTCGAGGCGATAACGGCGATGGAACGCCATGTGCACGCCCTTGCAGCCATTCACCCCTTGCCGTCGACGACGGTCCATGCAGCGCCGCCGCCACCGCCACCCCCACCCCGCCGCCGAAGCCGATATCAATCTACAGAGTCATCTTTCCCCCCATCCACGTCACCGTTCATAACGCCCGAGGGCCCGGGGCCCGGGACCCGGGGCCCTGCCGAGGACGAGGACGTCTCCGGACCAGGCCGTCAGAGTGGCGGCGCTGGCGGCAGAGCAGTAACCTCCTATGCCCTACATGGCGACGCCGCGATGGCTCGGCGATAGCGGCTGATTTAGTCATCCCTCGATCCCGGAATCCTGAAATGTGGCCGACTTATACCGCAGTAGCCGCGGCAGCGACAAAATAAAATCCCCTCCGCACAATGGACCAGAAGGCCGGTGGAGGCGGCCAAAACTCTAGGCGCGTTTTGAGCTCCAGACGAGGGGTTACCCACTCCGGGAATCGTGTGTACACTCAGTCCGGGAATCGTTCGTAATTTGCTCAAAATTTTATCGAAAATCTTAAAAGTTTCAATGGAGAGGGATATGTAATAGACACAAAACACTCAAAAGGTAAGAAAAATCTTCAAAAACCTCTCCTTTTATGGAAGATTTGTTCAGGAATCTCGGGAATCCGGAATCGTGTGTACGCCCAAGTACCGAGTGGGTAACCCCTCGGCTCCAGAGTCGCTAAATGGGACTCGAACCGAACGTGTGACCCCCACCAATGGATTGCGCTCCGAACGGGGAATCCATTGGTGGGGTCACACGTCCGGTTCGAGTCCTGTTCAACGACTCTGGAGGTCGAAATGCGTCTTGAGTTTTGGCCGCCTCCACCGGTCTTCTGGCACACTGTGCTCCCCGCCGAGCCGGCCTTCGCAAAGCACGGTCAGTACGGCCACCACGAGCACCACGACGAACCTAAGCGCGGAAAAAACACGCGTGCCTTGTCGGCGGTCCCGTCGGGGACAGGTTACACGCGAGCGGCTATGGAGCGACATGGCTATGGACACGGCGGCCCTGGCCGGCCAGAAACGGCCTCCTAAGTGACCATTCCTGGGTGTACCGCGGCCAAAGCACTCCGCTCATCGGGCGGCCCCCTCCCCGTCCCCGTCAAATTAAACTTGTTCGTCCAACTCTGGTGGCCGGCATCACGAGGGAGAGAGAGAGAGAGAGAGAGAGAGAGAGAGAGAGAGAGAGAGAGAGAGAGAGCGGGGTGAAGCGCGACTCAATCCCGCAGCGGGCCAGCCCAGCCGAGCACGATAACCCGAGCATAAACCGAAATTCCGGCATCAAAGAAAAATGTCGAAACCGCCGCAAATTTCAACACAATTCAATTTTTGTAAAATTTATAAAAGTGTGGAAAATTTGAAACACAAAAAGTAGAAAGAAGTTTAAAGAAACTGAAAAACTCAAAAATTTAAAGAGTTTAAAGAAAGTTCTCAAGTTTAAATGCAAGCTTGTGAGTTTTCCAGTGGTGGGGCGGCGAGTGGCGCGGTCCTCGTCTCTCCTTCCGTTCCGCTGACGCTGCAGGTGCCAGGCGTGCCAGGCAGGTGCCTGCACTGCATTCCCTCCGGCGTCTCGCCTTGCGTCTCGCCTTGCGACTCGCTGTCCGCAGCACAGTGGGCCAGGAGACCGGTTGAGGCGGCCAAAACTCAAGACACGTTTTGACCTCCAGAGTCGCTAAACAGAACTCGAACCGGACGTGTGACCCCACCAATGGATTCCTCGTTCGGAGAGCAATCCATTGGTGAGGTCATACGTCCGGTTCGAGTCATGTTTAGCGACTCTGGAGCTCAAAAAGCGTCCAGAGTTTTGGCCGCCTCCACCGGTCTTCTGGTCCACTGCGCGCAGCCACCCTGCCGCATCCCGGCGTCCTGCCCGGGCCGCGGGGCGCAGCGGGGCCTTGGCGTGGCAGCTCCTCGGACACGACGACGACGAGCTCTGATAACTCGAGGGAAATTACTTTCTCGCAGTTTCGGGCCAAAGCGGCCGAAGCGGCCAAAGCCGGCGGGACCGGACCCTCCTCGCAGCGTCGGCGGCCCGAAAAGGCGGTGGGGCGCGGGTAGTGCGGGGCGGGGACGACGGGCAGCAGCAAGACAGGGAATACATTAAACGGCGGCGGCCTCGCCTCTGCGTCCCGGAGCAGGCGGCCGTGCCTTGGCAGTGCCTTGGCAGTGCCTTGGCAGTGCCTTGGCAGTGCCTTGGCAGTGCCTTGGCAGTGCCTTGGCAGTGCCTTGGCAGTGCCTTGGCAGTGCCTTGGCAGTGCCTTGGCAGTGCCTTGGCAGTGCCTTGGCAGTGCCTTGGCAGTGCCTTGGCAGTGCCTTGGCAGTGCCTTGGCAGTGCCTTGGCAGTGCCTTGGCAGTGCCTTGGCAGTGCCTTGGCAGTGCCTTGGCAGTGCCTTGGCAGTGCCTTGGCAGTGCCTTGGCAGTGCCTTGGCAGTGCCTTGGCAGTGCCTTGGCAGTGCCTTGGCAGTGCCTTGGCAGTGCCTTGGCAGTGCCTTGGCAGTGCCTTGGCAGTGCCTTGGCAGTGCCTTGGCAGTGCCTTGGCAGTGCCTTGGCAGTGCCTTGGCAGTGCCTTGGCAGTGCCTTGGCAGTGCCTTGGCAGTGCCTTGGCAGTGCCTTGGCAGTGCCTTGGCAGTGCCTTGGACGCCGAGCGCGCGAGCCGCGCCGCGAGCGCCCGCAGAGTCCAGGGTAGGCCATCCAAGCCGCGGCTGCATTCGGCGGGACTGCCTACCCGGCCGTCCCCATTTACCATTACCATTACGGGCCAGACCACAACTGATTGAATGCCGTTTCGGGACCGACTCATGCCTGCCTGCACTGCAAAACAAGACATGGTCGTCCTTACTAGGGCGGCAACGTGCACAGTGGGCCGGATGACCGGTGGAGGCGTCCAAAATGCCGGACGCGTTTTGAGCTCCAGAGTCGCCAAACAGGACTCGAAGGAGCGTGTGACCCCACCAATGGATTCCTCGTTCGGAGGGCAATCCATTGGTGGGGTCACACGTTCGGTTCGAGTCCCACTTAGCGACTCTGGAGCTCAAAACGCGTCCGGGATTTCGACCGCCACGACCGATCTGCTGGCCCACTGTGCGACGACGAGTACCTCCTGCTCGTTACACTGTGTAACCAAACGTGGACAAGTCCACACTTCCTGGTGTGGAGTAAGTCGCCACACTTGGAAGTGCAGAGTTTGCAGCCTCCACACTTCAAGTGTGGAGTAGCTCACAAAGCCCCTATCTCTTAGCATGGAGCAAACGTGGACAACTCCACGTTTGAAGTGTGGAGGCTGCAAACTCTGCACTTCCAAGTGTGGAGACTGAAAATTCCACACCTCTGCATTTCAAATGTGGAGTTGTCCACGTTTGGTTTTACAGTGTACCCTCCCCCCCACTCACGCCGGGTCAAACGCGTGTCGCGGCCAAACTTAGTATGAATAATGCAGTCGGCAATCGGATGGCGACAAATTGAGCTGTCTGCTCCCCGCGGTCGCGGCCTTGGTGGCGGCGCCGCCTGTCGCGCACCTCGCGTGCGGCAGAGCCTGGAAGTGACGCCCGCACCCGCTCTCCAGGTCCCGGAGGCGGCAGCACACTCCGAGTCTCTCTCTCGCACCCACACGGGGCGCCCCAGGGGAGCGAGAGAGACAGAGCGACGACAACGACTCTCGGAGTCAGCCTGAAGACGGCGGCGGCGGGGCGATGACGGGGACACGGGGGGTCGTCGACGCGCTGCTGGTACGCGCAGCCGAGCGATTTCGAAGGATCACTCCGTCGCGCTGTCTCTCTCGCACTCATGGGTACTCCCTCAGAGGTGCGAGAGAGACAGAGCGACGGGCTGCCCCGCCTTTCTTTCCGCGCCACTGTAATTGAACACGCCGTCAAACGCAAAGGCAATGAGGCCGGGGGGGGGAGGGGAGGGGGAGGGGCGTCGGAGCCAAGTGGAGCCAATTACCCGCCTTGCTACCCGCTAAGTAACCGACCGGCGGACCGACCGGCGGAGCGAGGCAAAACGCCCTGCCCGCAGGACGCCCTGCCCCCACTGCCAATAGGACGGCCGGGGAGAGTTATTTGCAGGTCTGCTGGAGTGGAGGCACTACACTGGAAACAAAGAACTGACTTTGCGTTCATCAGTCACGCTGCTCTGGTGTTGCCAGTGTGTGCGCGCGCTACACTGCCAATCCAAGTGTGAGACAGTCTCACACTTGTAGGTGTGGGACATTTTGTCTCACGCTTTCATGTGTGAGACATGGCATGGGACCCGTGGCATTGAACCAGAGCTAGCACAGGCAGCAAGTGTGGGGAAAACCGTGTCCCACACTTGCAAGTGTGAGACTTCGTTGTCCCACACTTGCAAGCGTGACACAAACGTGGCTCACACTTGGTTTGGCAGTGTACTCGGCCTGGAGCCGAGACGGGTCTGGAGCGCCCCAGCCCCAGATGGCAGGCCGGCAGGCCGGCAGGCCCACACGCGGCCGGGCTGACTAGTTCGACGCGGAGGGCGCTCGCCACGGCGCCCACACCGTCAGAGCCGCAATAATGGCTGTTATTCCCGACGCACAAACTCATTCAAAGTTCGTTACCCGCCGCCACTCGGCTTGTTTAGGCGGGCCGAGGCGGGCCGGGACGACGTCTCGAGGAGCCAGGAGGCTGGCGGCGGCGAGTCGGCGAGACAAGAGAAAATAACCACTCCACTCCCGGCAAGTGTTCTACGGCTAACAAGAGAGCGGAACGTAATATTTGCTGGTGCAGCTCGCTCGGGGGCTGTGATGTCTGGTCTGGTCGGCGCGGCTAGTAGCCCCGGGACGCTGCGCTGCCCACCGCGCCCCACCCCGCCCCGCCCCGCCCCGCCCCGCCCCGCCCCGCCCCGCCCCGCCCCGCCCCGCCACGCCTCTCACCGGGAACCACTTTACTGCTTGTTCCGTAGGGTCGAGTGTCCCCGAGCCCTCCTCCGCAGACACTCTTAACTTCTCCTCTCGACTTCCAACTCGGCGACGCCGCCACGCCGCTCGGCCCGGCCCCTGGCCTACCCTGGCCCGGGCCGCCCCGCCGCAGCGGTGCGTGTGCACCGGGAAGCGCGTCCCGCCCTCCATCAAGCTGGCCCAGGCTGTCGACGAGCCGATTGGCCGCCCGACGGCCTGCACGGCCCACAGTGGGCCACATGACCGGTAAAGGCGGTCAAAATCCCGGACGCGTTTTGAGCTCCAGAGTCGCGAAACAGGACTCGAACCGAACGTGTGACCCCACCAATGGATTGCTCTCCGAACGAGGAATCCATTGAAGGGGTCACACGTTCGGTTCGAGTCCCAGTTAGCGACTCTGGAGCTCAAAGCGCGTCCAGAGTTTTGGCCGCTCCGCCGGTCTTCTGGCCCACTGTGCGGCCTGCACGGCCTGCTCCCTGCCTCATTTCACGGCGAATAAATATCCCGGGGCATCGGCCGGCCGGCCGGCTGGCCTAAGCCCCGCGCGGCATGGCGTGGCATGGCAGCCACCGGGCCGGCCGGGCCGCCCCGCAGCAGGGTGCGTCGCTGTGCTCCATATTTCCAAACCCTCCCAATATATCGCGCCGCCGCAGCCCGTCCCTATCACCCCGTTACCAGCCAGCCGGCGGGGCGGCCAGGCAGCCTGTATCGGGATTATCCCTTCGCCAAAACACCTCCACTTCCACGCGGGGCTATTCTCGGGCGCTAGGATTCCGAGCAGTGCTCCCGTCACTCTGTCTCTCTCGCGCCTCGCGGCACGCCCGACGACGCCCGACGACAGGCGCGGATCCAGGGGCTAGTTACCCTCCTAGGGTTTTTGTAGGGCCGCCTAAAAGGTAGGCCAAAATCACTACTTTGCCCAGGTAAGTACTATGAGTTGCAAAAGAATCGAGCCCGGCCGGCCGGGCCCGGCGCTACCCCGCGCCCAGACGACTGCCGAAGACGG
>NW_023144635.1:458588-583588 GCF_012932325.1 Thrips palmi
GTGCGCACTCAAAGGCACGCGCAGGTTCGCCACGCGCGAGGCGCGAACCTGGCCGTCGTCGACGACCCGCACCCACACTGAGAAAGAAGCCCCATCGCAAGATAGGCTTCAGCCTGAGAAGCGGAATAAAGGTTTACATCAACGACGAGTAGGGTTCGAAACCCTCTGGTTAGATCCCGGGCTAGATTTCACCCCGACGCTCAACGTCCCTGACAGCGCGCCGAGGCAAGGGGGTGGGGGAGGGGGGGCGACGGGAAGTGGGGCCATCAAGGGGTAACCTCCCGCGAGGGCACTACCGCTGCGGATTGAGCCCTTCTGATCACGCCGGAGAATGTGCCCCTGCGCCTGTGTGCGTGCCCTTGAGCGTGTGTGTGAGGGCGCGGCGTCCGCAGTGTGGGTGCGTGCGCCAGCGTGCGCGCCCAGTGCACCAAAGAAGCAACGACACGCAGGAAATTGAATCCCGCGCCAATGAGAGAGAAAGACAGTGAGCGCCGGGCGCGCGCAGCGGGGCAGACGGAGAGGGATGGGCGTCTTCCGGCCCAAAGGAGAGCGAGCAAGCCGAGCACGCCGAGCACGCCGAGCAAGCGGGGAAGAAAGGAAAAAGAGAGCCGAGGTACGATGAGAGAATCCCTCCCACGACGGCTTTAGCAGGGGGCGGCGGCAGCGTGCAAGCGAGAAGCCTGGTGAGACCCGAGCCTCGACGAGCAGCCAGCCAGGCAGCCAGCCGAGTAGCGTGACGAGTAGCTGGGCGTCTGCGACCCCCTCCCCGCGCCCGGCGGCCTGCTGGCCCGCTGCAGCGCACTTGGCGTCGTGGACGTCCCACAGTGGGCCAGAAGACCGGTGGAGGCGGCCAAAGTCCCGGACGCGTTTCGAGCTCCGGAGTCGCTAAATGGGACTCGAACCGAACGTGTGACCCCACCAGTGGACTGCTCTCCGAACGAGGAGTCCATTGGTGGGGTCACACGTTCGTTTCGAGTCCCATTTAGCGACTCTGGAGTTCAAAACGCGTCTAGACTTTTGGCCGCCTGCACCGGGTCTTCTGGCCCACTGTCACTGTGCTCCCGACGCCCGAAATGAAACGGCCAGCATGAGAGGTTGGCCGCCGAGGATGACGTCATCCTTCTTGTTTCATAATGGACCCCAACGTTGTCGGAAAGGTGAGACGAGAAGAGCAGACGCCGCTGTGATGACGATCCAAACCCAGCCAAGATGAGTCGCTTTGACGACGCGCTCCGGCAAGATCAAAAACTTCGAATGACAAATAGAATGTGACTGCCTCGCAGAGGGATTTCTGGTATTTGAAGAATATCCATGTGTTTTTAGGAGTTAAACAGCGGTTGTGATCGTCAAGCACGCTAAATAGCACACGGCACGGGGCAACATAACCTAAAATAGCGGCTAAATCAAGTTAGGGAAATTCACAGTTCACAATTCACAATTCATAGATAGGGCGAGGGCTTGAGGCGGGGAGCTGTGAATTGAGAATTGGGTGTATATCGTTTGTACGACCTCTTTTTGTACGACCTGCCCGATTCTATCCCGACCTCGGCGGACGAAAATTTTTTGTACGACCTCGTTTTGTCCGACCTCATTTTTTGTCCGACCTCCGTTTTGTCCGGCCTGTGTACACCGAGGCCGTGTCCACACACCCGAGTGCACCGTGTACACCCGTGTGCACCGACACCGTGTAAACGCGTGTGCACCGGCGCCGTGTACATCCGTGCGCACAGCAACAGTCTAAGGTCCTGCCGGGCCGGGGGAGGCGATTGCTATGCCAGGCCTAGGCTAGGCAAGCAGACTGCTGCCACGCGGCGGGTTGCCTACCTTACGGGCACACAACAAAGGTCTTAGGTGCTGGCGGGCCGGGGGAGGCGATTGCTATGCCTGGCCTAGGCCTACCCTTGCTGTGCGCCCGTAAGGTAGGCAACCCGCCGCGTGGCAGCAGTCTGCTTGAAAAGCCTAGGCCTGGCATAGCAATCGCCTCCCCCGGCCCGGCAGGACCTTAGACTGTTGCTGTGCGCACGGATGTACACGGCGCCGGTGCACACGCGTTTACACGGTGTCGGTGCACACGGGTGTACACGGTGCACTCGGGTGTGTGGACACGGCCTCGGTGTACACAGGCCGGACAAAACGGAGGTCGGACAAAAAATGAGGTCGGACAAAACGAGGTCGTACAAAAAATTTTCGTCCGCCGAGGTCGGGATAGAATCGGGCAGGTCGTACAAAAAGAGGTCGTACAAACGATGTACTTCGTTGAGAATTGTGAAGACTCTCCGCCTCACCCCTCACCCTATCTGTAAACTGTGAATTGTGAACTGTGAATTTCCATAACTTGATGTAGCCAGCATCTCGACTTGGTTTGAGTTCCCGCCCGGTTAACGGTACCTGCCTCCGATTCCACGGTTGACCTCGTCTGATGATGTTGTTCACCTTCCTGTTGTCGTGTTTCGCCGGGGTCCGTCGCTTCGTGGCAGCGACAACAATGCTGTGTTTAGTTTCCCGCTACTTGGCCCGCTGCGTTCGTCGGCCGCTTGGCCGCGCTACGCCGCGCCACTGTCGCCCGCGCCACGCCACTGCAAGGGATGGAGCGAGGAGTGGCGGGCCGGCGGCGCACAGTGGGCCAGAAACCGGCGGAGGCGGCCAAAATTCTAGACGCGTTTTGAGCTCCAGAGTCGCTAAATGGGACTCGAACCGACCGTGTGACCCCACCAATGGATTGCTCTCCGGACGAGGAATCCATTGGTGGGGTCACACGTTCGGTTCGAGTCCTGTTTAGCGACTCTGGAGCTCAAAACGCGTCTGGAATTTTGGCCGCCTCCGCCGGTTTCTGGCCCACTGTGCGGCGGGCGGGTGGCGAGTGCCATGCTAATGCAAACTGACTCGGAGAGTCGTGTCCGTCGCTCGCTCAGCCGTCTGATTCCGAGCACTGCTTTCGTCGCTCTGTCTCTCTCGCACTCATGGGGCGTTCCGTAGGGGTGCGAGAGAGACAGAGCGACGAAGCAGTGTTCGGAATCAGACGGCTGTCTCTCTCTCCCACCCACACGCGACGCCACATGAGTGCGAGAGAGACCCTGGGACTCCACCCGCTGAAGCTACCAAGGTTTAGGGGGTCGGCTGCGACCAAGTTGAAGGCGGCAGCCCCGCCTCGCCAGCCGCGCCCGCGATAATGGAAAAGAAAGTCGGGAAAAAACCGGCATCCTCTCCACCTTGCCTCCCTCAGTCCCTTGTTCTTATCGCCGTCCCATGACTCCCGGGCGCCGCGCCGCGGGCTGCGCGCGGAGCCGCGTAATACTTCACTCCCTCCCGGACAACTCGATCAGGCCGCCCGTCCCGTCCGCCCCGCGCCGCGCCGCCCTGCAGGTGGCGATGGAGTCCCCGAGCGCGGTACCGCGGCGGTGGTGCAGGGCCAATGACCCGAACGCGGGGAAAGTAGAGATGACAATCTCCAGCACCGAGGGTCGCCGACGACGACCAGTAAAAATAGAGAAAGGCGGGCGGCGGGAATCGAACCCGGATCACCGCGCGTGCCTGTCGCCTCGGGTCCCCTTGGGTTTGACAGCACCGCTGCCTGGCACTGCATCAGCAGGCTGAATCCCTGAGTCGTTTTCGTCGCTCTGTCTCTCTCGCACTCATGGGGCGTCGCGCATCGGTGCAAGGGAGACCCTCGGAATCAGTCCACAGGCCCTTGAGGACACCGACCGCCGGCGACCCCGCGATCCACCACACTCGCGCGGCAACCAGCGCGGACAGTAAACCGGCGAGGCAGTTTAGCCGCCGTCAGTCCAACGCCGACAACAACAACAACAACAACAAGGAAGCAGCAAGGCGACTCACCTTAGGGCCAGCGCGGCGGTGGCGGAGATAAGGTATCCGTTCATTAATCCAGCAGCACCGGCATCACATCACCACGTCACTGTCACTTCCGGCACACTGCTTGTCCTGCCCGGCGACGCCGGCCGGCCAGTGCCGGCGCGTGCTGGCGGGGACGTGTCACTCCACTGTCGTCGGCGTGCCCGGCGGCCGGGGTGCGGGCGGTTCGCGGTCGGCGGCCTCGGCGCCGTGCCTGTGGCGGCGGACGGGGTGCGCGCCGGCGGGGCGGTCGCGGGGCCTCGCTCTGCGTCGCGAGTCGCGAGGAGGTTCTCGTCGACGCCGGGGCGCTGGCGGCGCAGGGCGGCGCGGCGCACGGCGGGGCTGCTCGCTCGGGGAGTCGCGGCGCGAAACTGAGAGCGAGGGCGGAGAGGCAGCGGCAGCATCCCCTTCCGCGGGCCGCCCGGCCGCCGCCCGGCCCGGCTTGCCTGGAGGCTTGCCGCCCCGGCCCGGCCGCCCCGCCACCGCGACGCGCTGCCGCGCATGCGCGCCCGGCCTGCAGTAACGATTACAGCCCAGTGCCGAGTCAGTCCGCGGGCAGACGGCGGCGGCAGCGGCGGCGCAGAGCAGGGTGAAGTGCCCGAGTGTCCCTCGGACCCCCTCCCCTCCCTCACCCCCCAAGGGACACGCATGCAGACGCCGGGCGCATCGGACGGGGCGCGAAGAGACACGTCGCACAGTGGGCCAGAAGACCGGTGGAGCGGCCAAAATCCTAGACGTGTTTTGAGCTCTGGAGTCACTTAACAGGACTCGAACCGAGCGTGTGACCCCACCAATGGATTCCTCATTCGGAGAGCAGTCCATTGGTGGGGTCACACGTTCGGTTCGAGTCCCATTTAGCGACTCTGGAGCTCAAAACGCGTCTGGAGTTTTGGCCGCCTGCATCGGTCTTCTGGCCCACTGTGCGTCGCGTCGTGTCCGAGTCCAGGCCGAGTCCAGGCCCGACGGAACGGGGAGTTGTCGCGCGCCAATACCCCGCGCCCAAGAGCCGCTCTCGAGAGCGCGGGGTATCGACTTTTCTTTTTACGCGGCGCGCGCGGGGGTGGAGTTACGCTGGTACTTGTAAAGTATCCGAAACTCTCAATCGGCAAAATAATCGCAATAACGATGTTCGTTTGGCTGGGACTCTGCGCGGGCCGCGCCGAGTGGGGCGCCCGCTGACTCCCTCGCAAGAGAGAAAGGAGAGTTAGTTTAGAAAACACTCTTTCTTTTCCATTTAGCCGCGGCTCGAGGAAGGTGGGATCGTGACACCCCGACGCATTTCCAGCCCGCAGACACACTTTCATTCTGGAAGGAAGGACCCGGCTTTTGACAGAAATGCTCTTGGCCGGAGAGACCTGCCACTGCCAGTGTCCGTGACCAAAGAGGCCGTGGAGGGGGGGAGGGAGGGAGGGAGGGAGGGAGGGAGGGAGGAGGGTGGAAGGGTGGCGGGGTCAAAGTGGCGAGTAGCAAAGCATTGCAGAGGCTCGTTCAGTGAGGCAGCACGCCACCGCCGTCAACACCCTCAATGACTCGGCTGGACTAGGGGATTCGGGGCTACAGTCGTAGCAGTTCGAGCCGGAGGCCAGTCTCTCTCTGTCTCTCTCGCACTCAAGGACCGCGACGGAAGGGTGCGAGAGAGACAGTCCGGCGGCCGAGGAATGGAATGTCAGACTGACGGGTGCGAGAGCGGGTGACAGGTTGGCCCGTGGTGGAGGTGGGGAGGGGTCGCGATAGAACTGGATCTTTGGGGACCTCCCCTGCCGACGGTCCTCAGCCCTCAGCCCTCAGCCCTACAGCCCGCAGTCACGTGTGGCGTCGCGACGCGTCGGAGTACAAGGGGAGTAACAAAGTCCGCATGCGGTGGGCCTGTTTGCATACCAACACACTCACCGACACACGCTTACTCACACACACACACATACACACACACATACACACACACACACACACACACACACACACACACACACACCACGTGATGAGCAGAGGGTGAGGGGCACGGCGGCACGGTGGCACGGCCATAGGGGGTGGCTTTGGCTCGCTCGGCTGGGACCAACACCGCAACCTGTGTTCGTCTCTCTCTCTCTCTCTCTTTCTCTCTCTCTTTCTCTCTCTCTCTCGGTGATTTTTTTCGGATTGTGCAGGTTTTTTCACGATTTTAGGTATACTTTAGAGGCTCCAAATCGGTGGAGCCCCTAAAGTACATAATTACCTCTCTCTCTCTCTCTCTCTCTCTCTCTCTCTCTCTCTCTCTCTCTCTCTCTCTCTCTCTCTCTCTCTCACTCACTCACTCTCTCTCGTGTCGCACGGCTTCTCGCTGACGGCTGCGGCGGAAAGCCATCCTGACACACTTTTGAGCTGCCCCCCCCCCTCCCCGGTCCCCCTTGCCTTCAAGCCGTCCGAAGGCACGCGTGTGGACGGGACGGTACCCGCGCGACACGCCGATACATGCCCGCAATTAAATATACAGTGCAGTGGCCGCAGTGGTTCTGTCGCTCTGTGTTGCAAGCGGTGCAGCCGACCCCTGCACTGAACATGCAACTGGAGCCTGACGCACACGGCCACGGCGGCGGCCCGAGTACCCGGAGGAGGGAGGGAGAGAGAGCGCGGCCAGCCCCGCCAGCGTCGCCTGCAGGTGATCCATCAGAGAGGCGCGACACCGCCATGGCGTCGCCATCACACACCGGAGCGCCGCACCGCACGGCCGCGAGCGCCGCGACGGGCTGCTGCGCGTCCCACCCCCTTCAGCGTCCACCTGGGTACCCCCGCCACGAGGGGCGGCGGAACACACGCTCTCTCTCTCTCTCTGTCTCTCTCTCTCTCTCTCTCTCTCTCTCTCTCTCTCTCTCTCTCTCTCTCTCTCTCTCTATCTCTCTCCCACTCACACACACACACACACACACACACATCCCGCGTGCAGCGAGGCGCGTCGCGGTGCTCCGCGGTGTACACAGTGTACGCACCGCGTCCCTCCTCTTTGCGAAGTAAACCCTTTTGCTCACTTACAGGGCAAGGGACGGCCGTCGCCCCTTTGTCACATCGACGCGCGTGTGAAGGGACTAAACTGATTTGTTGGTGTGCGGGTTGACTCGACGCGCCCCTGGCTCCCTCTCCCCGACTCCCCCTCCCCCACCGCTCCAGGCTCCGGTCTGATTTCGAGAGTCTTCATCGTCGCTGTCTCTCTCGCACCCATACGGGACGCTCCATTGAGTGCGAGAGAGACAGCGCGACCAAGTCGGTCTGCTGGCTCCGGGTCCGGCGGGGGCTTTTATTTCCCTGCCGTCTGTGCCGGGCCGCCGGGGCAGTGTCTCCGCCTACAGTGTAGGCAGCCGCGCGGCCCCTGGCGCAGCTCTGGCAGCCCTGGCGTAGCCCGCCTGTCCCTTTTAGCACTTTGCCGATCCCCCTTCCGCCCCGCGGCCCCCACGGCCCCGGCACTGGTTTCGCACACTCTTTGACCTCGCGCCAGAATATTTCGATTTTTATTTCCACGCCCCTTGTGTTTGCCATGTTTTTTTTTTGCGTGCGTTTTTTCCTGACTTTTTTTTTCGTCGTCCAAGTCAGTTTCTGGACCAGATCCAATTCGCGACGCCGTGACGCCGTCCACCACACCAGCTAACGCCCGGCAGTCTGGCCGTATGGACGCGCCCTCGCGCGTGGACAAACGCGGGGAGAAAAATAAATGCCGGCAGTTCAGGCGTTTCGGTGAACGTTTTCGAAAATCCTCCGCGCGCAGCACGTGGAAACCATCTTGGAATCCATCCCTACAATCGCGCGCGTGTTCGCAGGCCAGCACGGCACGCACCCACGCGCCCTCTCCCTCCCCTTTCCCACACACACAAACACACACACGAGAATGAATAAGATTACCAGCCCCTTTGATGCCCCCTCCCCCTCCCCTCCGCCAAAAAAGCGAGGTCATAACGGGGACGCGAACCCACGACATTCGTGGCGCTCGACCGGACACGAGCACATCAGACCGATAGAGCCATGCAGATGAAATACTGCGGTTGTCTCCATCAGCTATGCGCTGTCGCAGCGCGCACACACGCACACGCATGCATACAGAATCACACACACACACACACAAACATACTCACATACGACATGCACACAACTCACAAGGGAACCTATTCAGGGGGTACACTCAGATTTCGACCAAACTTTTTTTTTCGTAAGAATAACCTATAAGATTAAGAATGCACCTCAAAGTTGGTGCCAAGATATATATCTACACCCTTTACCAATTTTTTAAAACCTAAAAAAGGGGTAAAATAAGCCTTTTTGCATTGTATGGGTCATTTTCGGACATCGAATCGGAAAATTTGAAGTCGAGTTTTTTGTCATTTCCTTCAATGTTTGGTCCCCTTGTGACGTAAATGAGAGAAAATTTTGGTCTGTATCACATATTATCATATTTTGCGCAAATTTGGTGCGACTGCCCAATTACGACCGAAAATCTGCTCGTTGCATGTAAAATCATGGGCCATTTTACCCCGTTTTTTCGGTTTAAAAAAGTCAGGAGGGGTGTGGATATGTATCTTGGCACCAACTTTGGGGTGCATTCTTAATCTTATATGTTATTCTTACGAAAAAAAAAGTTTGGTCGAAATCTGAGTGTACCCCCTGAATAGGTTCCCTTGTCAGTGGGGCGCCGTGCGGAGACGCGGGCAAAAATAAAGTGATTCCTTCTGCTGTTATTTCCTTTCTCCACCTTTCCTGCCTGCCCGCCTGCTTCCTTTCGCCTCCTTGCTTCCAGCGAAACCGATATGACACGACCCGTTTGTCAAATTCTCTGTTCTCGTTAGTCTTCTTTCCGACGGGGAAATGAAATGCCGCTATCTCTCTCGCACTGCAAGCGCACGTGCACGCCGAGGGGGTTGGCGGGGTTGGCGGGCTGGAACGGGGTTGGAAGACAGACCCCCCCCCCTTACGACGCTCGTATTTCAGACGCATCCGTCGGTGACACCTGATGCTGATCGTCTGAGCCGCTCCCCCCTCCCCTCGCATCTTCTCCTTCTTCTCCCGCTTCTCCTTGTTCAAGACGTTGCCAGCCGTCCCCTTCTCACGGCACAGCCAGCACAGCCAGCAGTAGCACAGCCCGTACAGCCAGCACAGCCAAGCACGCCAAATCCAATCGGAATCTGCAACCCCTTCCATTCCCAGCGCATTATTTATGGCTCCGGACCGCGCTCTGTGGCGGTAGGCAACCCGCGGTACTCCTTGACGTCCTCCTCGACGTCCTCCTCAGCAACCTCCCTGATGTCCCTTTCGCCGTCCTCCTCGACGTCCTCCTCGACGTCCTCCTCGCCGTTCTCCTCGACGTCCTCCTCGACGTCCTCCTTGACGACCTCCTCGACGTCATCCTCGACGTCCTCCTCGACGTCCTCCTCGCCGTCCTCCTCGGCGTCCTCCTCGAAGTCCTCCTCGCCGTCCTCCTCGACGTCCTCCTCGACGTCCTCCTCGACGTCCTCCTCGACGTCCTCCTTGACGTCCTCCTCGCCGTCATCCTCGACGTCCTCCTCGAAGTCCTCCTCGCCGTCCTCCTCGACGTCCTCCTCGTCCTCCTCGCCGTCCTCCGCGATGGCATCTCGACGGTGAGCGAGCGGCCCGCGGGCGGCGCGGTGACCGCCGTGGCGGGGGACTTGGGGGAGGATTGAGCACCACAATCGGGGGCTCAGCAGGCCGATTCCAAACAGTGCCCTCGCCGCTCTGCCTGTCTCTCTCGCACTCGTGTCGCGTACGAGTGCGAGAGAGATAGAGCGACGAGGGCGCTGTTCGGAATGCAGCCGCGTGGCGACCTGACAGCGCTCGGGGTAGGTCAGGACGGCGTCGGAGCGCCACGCTCCGGCGGGCCGGGGCCGGTCAGGGCTACGACGGCGACCTGCCAATGCCAATCCAGCATCCTCTCTCTCTCTCTCTCTCTCTCTCTCTCTCTCTCTCTCTCTCTCTCTCTCTCTCTCACTCTCTCTCTCTCTCTCT
Organism: Thrips palmi; assembly: GCF_012932325.1. Lineage (NCBI taxonomy): Eukaryota > Metazoa > Arthropoda > Insecta > Thysanoptera > Thripidae > Thrips > Thrips palmi. The sequence goes on from NW_023144635.1 coordinate 468,420, forward strand.
CTCTCTCTCTCTCTCTCTCTCTCTCTCTCTCTCTCTCTCTCTCTCTCTCTCTCTCTCTCCGACTGCTCGACATGCCAGGCACGTGGGGGCGGCCGCCCTGGCGGCACTATAGAAACCGCCCAAAGCCACCGTGGCGGCGCGTGGCGGCCAGAGGAAAGTTTCAAATTCAGTGGCGCAACTACTCTGCTATTTCGATCGAGCCGCCCGCCAGGCCCGCCAGGCCCGCCAGGCAGGCAGCCCGCCGGCCGCTGAGTCGCTGAGGCCGAGGGCGTCGTCGTTCATTAAAACGCGCACGCTACACTGCCAAGCCCGCCGAGGCCGAGGCCGCCAAGGGAGCAGCCGGCACGCTGCAAAACCTGAAACACGTTAACACGTTCCGGCCCTCTTTCGCGCGCCGGCCGCGTTAATTTAATGCATGCGGCCCGAGGCGCGGCGTGGCGGGGCGGAGCTGAGGGAGGCCGACCTGATAAACAATCCAAACACAACTTCCTTCCCCCAGACTCCCAGGCAGTGGCGGGGCGGCGGTATTACCGGCCTGGAAAACCTTAATCCCCGCGGCCGGGACGCCCTGTACCCTCGCTCTGTCTCTCTCGCTCTCGCGGCCGGGACGCCCTGCAAGCTCGCTCTGTCTCTCTCACTCTCGCGGCCCAGCTGCGCCCCGGCACCGCCGCGCCCTCTCGGGCTGATTAACTTTTCGTGACAAATAGCGGCAACACCTGCACTTACCAATCGAATTGTATAATCAAAGTGTGTCTCTTTCCGCGCCGCCAGCGTCCCTTCCGAAGACGGGGGTGGGGGTGCTCCTGGCAGCGGCTGCAGACTGATTCCGAGAGTAGCTCTGTCTCTCTCTGTTTCTCGCACCCGTGCGGAACGCCCCATGAGTGCGAGAGAGACAAAGCGACGGAAAAGGCTCTCGGAATCAGCCTGCTGGGCCTATTCGCGTAATGGCTGCCCCAATTGATTGTCCCCCAGCAATTTGCCGCACCCTCTGCTTTCTTCTGGCCTTCCAGCCCGCACTCATTTGCAACAGGAGGCGAACAGGGCGGCTAGGCAGGCAGCCAGCTCTCAGCCCAACCGGAGAGCATGCGGAGAGGCAGCCTAGCGTGCTCACGAGAAGGCGACGCAAGGGACTGCTTGTACCGCGGATCCAAGCAAAGCGGATTAGATTAGCCCGCGTCTTGGGCGCCTAGCGCGCCTTGCGTGGAGTGCACGCACTGCAACAACAACCGAAGATCGTCATGGCGGCCTTCGAGCTTGGAGCCCGGAGCTTGAAGCCTGGAGCGTCAAGCCTAGAGCGTCAAGTCTGGAGCTTGAAGCTTGCAGCTTGAAGCCTGGAGCGTCAAGCCTAGAGCGTCAAGCCTGAAGCTTGAAGCTTGAAGCTTGCAGCTTGAAGCCTGGAGCGTCAAGTCTGGAGCTTGAAGCTTGCAGCTTGAAGCCTGGAGCGTCAAGTCTGGAGCTTGAAGCTTGCAGCTTGAAGCCTGGAGCGTCAAGCCTAGAGCGTCAAGCCTGAAGCTTGAAGCTTGAAGCTTGCAGCTTGAAGCCTGGAGCGTCAAGTCTGGAGCTTGAAGCTTGCAGCTTGAAGCCTGGAGCGTCAAGTCTGGAGCTTGAAGCTTGCAGCTTGAAGCCTGGAGCGTCAAGCCTAGAGCGTCAAGTCTGGAGCTTGAAGCTTGCAGCTTGAAGTCTGGAGCTTCGAACTCAGGGCGCACGGGGTCTCACTACACCCAGGGAACGATTTACTTGCATCGATGCTCGATTTTGTCTCACCTGACTTTTGATGATATTTGATTCGAATCAAACATTTTATTCTCAAATTGAGCATTTTTCTCACGCCTTTTGTCTCATGGATGAGACAAATGTTTGCTCAGGTTTCGAGAGAACTGACACAAAACGCTTGCATGTGGCAAGGTTCGAACTCGGAACCTCTGACGTGGGGTGCAGTAGCCTTGCCCACTTCGCCACGAAGGTGGAACGACGAAGGAAAGTGACTGGGCGCGCGGCTTTCTTAGTTTCGCGATGTAGGCGCTCCCCGCCACTCAAATCCACAGAACTGCCGCCTTTGCGTGCGAAGCTGTCAACCCGTTCCATAGAGCAACGGATACGGTGCCCGCGTTTGACTCCGAAGGATCCGGGTTCGACACTCAGCTGGAGGGTTCATTTTTTGGCTGAGCGATAGCGAAGCCCTTGCCGTGTTTGGGCGCTCCGAAAAGTGACTGGTCGTGCGTCTGTCTGTCTGTCTGTCTGTCTCTCTCTCTGTCTCTCTGTATGTAATCACTCACGTTTCTCAGCAACTACTGAACGAATAGTATACAAATTTCACACCTGATGTCTCCTAAACATCCTACAGGGGGAGTTTATCTCAGATTAACAATTATCATCGTTTGAAATATTCAAAACATCATTTTGAACTAGGTAATTAGCGTGTTTAGGTTGGTAGCAGTAGAGTCCTAAAGGCCCTAAAGGGGAGATCCGCGAACTTGGAAAATGTTCTGATTTTGCTTCTCATACTCTAAGAAAGTGCTATGCGTAATTCCTCATAGTTTGTTGTGATAGTGTGTCGTCTGCTGGGGCCTCGTGAAGCCTAGAGCCCTGATAGCACTCCGAACAAGTCCTATAAACCTCCTCAGCTCTCTATAATAGTTGATTGAAGACCCCTTCAATATCGCATGTCGACAGTTTAGACGTTTAGAGGCTCATCACGGAATTTTAGAAACCCACGCCGGAAGCGGAAACGCACGTCGGACATTTTGTTCGTCACCGACGCTTTGTTTTGATGTTGTGTCGTCTGCTTGAGGCATCTTGAGATCAAGGGACTTGACGGCGCTTGGAACAGGCCTTAAAAGCTCCTCATTTCTCTAAAATAGTCAACTGAACAGTTCTTGAACGTCAGATGCAAACTGTTTAGACGTTTTCAGGCTCTGCCAGACGAATCTTAAAAACGCAAGCCGGAAGCGGAAGCGCATGGCGGACATTTTGGTCGTCAGTATGAGCACCAAAATCGGTCAGAAGTCAAGACGCGGTTCGCGGATCTCCCCTTTAGGGCCTTTAGGACTCTAGGTAGCAGCGTGTGGCGGACCAATTTCTCATACTGGCTGCCGCGCTTGCAAGCCGTCTGCAAGACGGGACGGCACTTATGCAAATAAACAAACTAAAGAGCAAAGGGGTTCTCAAATAGGTACTGAGATAGTTTTTTAACATTCTAGAATGATTGAAAATCTTCCGGGGTGTCAACAGAGAAAAATACGGAAACTAAATGTGAGAATGGTTTACGTGTTTCGTTCCCCTCTTCCCCCTCTCCCGTCACAGGGGAACAGGTCAGTGCACTGAGTGTAGTTGTGGATTGTAAATAGAATGTTTTCTTTGCCTTTGTGTGCATCTACTGATTTTATTCTCTCTGATACTATCCTAATTTTTCAAATTCATAGTAAATCAGCCAATAAAATCAGGTAAATGCATGAATAACTTCTGTTGAAATTAGAAGACATGTTAATTGTCTTGGTTTGTCTCGGGGAAATGACACTCTATTGCAATGCTGCAAGCTAACATAAATATTCTAGTACTTACATCTATTGATCAAAAGAATCCATAAATAGATGTATTTTGTGCAATAAATAATCCATATATTTAGTGCTAACAGATTTTGAACTGATATTGGGTTCAATGAGACGATTCAGGTTTTGAGCGGTGGGTGACTTGGTAATTGCTTTTAATGGGACGATTCCTTTCACTTCACCAAAGCTTGTGTCCGACAACTGGAACCAAGTATTGGTAATGATTTGAAAGCTGGCTTTCTGAATGTAAGCCCAATGTTAATACTATACTGTATTCTTTTACTCTAAAGATAAAATATCACGAGGCATGAATAAGGTAAATTAAGGTGGCGTATTGAGCAACAAGTGGCCTCTGCATTTGACTTCATGAGACGATTCACTGAATTCGACAAAACTTGTTCTCCGTCGAATGCTTCAGATCAGCCTGCCCTAAACTGAGTCACTTAATTAAAACTATGATTACATATTCCAGTCTATATTGTTCAATTCACTGGTTTTAAATGAAAGAATGACAAAAGGCTTTTCAAATATAACTAATAAATTTGTGAATTCATTAGTTTGAAGAAAAAGATGTATCGAATAGTGAGTCAAGCAGACGAGTAGCTAATTAAGCGATTGAATGCTGGCAATGGAATGTTACTCGACTGAAGGAATCGCATTGGTGTGGCATTAGGGTACTGGTGACGACAAAGGGTAATCCATGAAGACAAACCCAGACCCATTCTTTACCCATTATTGATCAATTTGATATCAATATTTTACAATCGAATCTCATATTGATTCTTGGAGTTTTTGGAGTGCTGATTATGAAAACCACTTCCATCTCTACTTCAGACTTGTATTTTCATCTCAAATTAGGTCATTTCGGACCAAAATTTTCAGGTCGAGTTTTATATTGTTTCCTGCAGTGTTTGATGAGGTGAACTCAAAAATAACTTCCAAATTTTTCCCAGACTCAAGCTTTACCCAATTTTGACCAAATTTGGACCAAAATTTTTGAATGGAGTTTGATGTTGATCCCAACAGTTTTTTGTGTGCTGATAACGAAAATCACCTCCATTTTGACTCCAGACTTATATTTTCATCCCAAATTAGGTCATTTTGGACCAAAATTTTCAAATCAAGTTTTTTATCGTTTCCTGCAGTTTTTGGTGCGCTGAGCTCAAAAATGACTTCCAAATTTTTCCCAGACTCACGCATTACCGAATTTTGACCAATTTTGGACCAAAATTTTGGAATCGAGTTTGACGTTGATCCCAACAGTTTTTTGTATGCTGATAACAAAAATCACTCCCATTTATACCCTAGACCTACATTTCACTCAATATGAGCCCACAAGCTGCAGTCCGAAGTGCACAAATTCGCATCGCTCAGCCACACTACGCGCCCACTCAAAACGGCGCGTACCCCTAGTTTAATGGTGTCGAGCCTCCAAATCGATACCACTGTGTCCGAGATGCTCAGGCGGCGTTCCACGGCAAGCCTCGAGCCGCGGACCAGCTTCGAGTCCCGGCACCACGGTAATTTTTTTCCCGTGGTTTGAGCGGCGATGGTGACTACATTAATCGTGTACCTCAATGCAACACGCGCCCGCCTCGTCGACAGCCATTCACGCCGGGAACAAGTTGCCTCTGCTAGGATTCGAAGCAAGTGCTTGTGTTATGTGCAGTGCGTGCGTCAACACGTTTCGGCATGTCCGGCAGTCTTGGAGGTTAAGGCCTACGTCGGAAAGTCAAAGGTCCCGGGTTCGGTTCCGCCAGTCTTATCTTTTGCCAGTGCCCCTTCTACCCCACCAAAAATACTCGAAAAAACTACTCCCCCTCCTTTTCGGAAATCTTGACACTCCCGTCCATTCTCTGGGTGGCTACGTGATAAATTGGCCAGAGAAAACTGGTGGCGCTTCGGTGGGAACCGAACCCGGGTTACTATCCAGGAGGGCTGGCACTTTACCACTGTGCTACGAGAGCAGTTGCTGCTCCGACGCGTTTGAGAGAGAGCCATGGAACGCGCCGCTCTTCTTCAGTATGGCAGGCCACAGCCAATCAGGGACCGGGTTACCGTTCGAAGCAGTTCCCGCTCTGCTTGTCATTGGTCGAAGAGATCAGAAGTGCGCAGGCGCAGCAGAAACAAGAATGTTAGTCTCAGACTGAGAAAATGTTCTTTTCTCACTACTTGATGCAAAAAGCAGCATTGTGCCGAGCAAAATTCAGAGACAAAAATAGCAAGAAAACATTGCTGTCTGACGTCACATCGCTGATGCTGGGTCTGAATCAAATTGATTAAAAACTTCTTGAGAAACGTAATTTTGTCTCGACCAGAGATAAATTTTGCATAGCAGGGAGACAGAGAACATACTTTTAACAATCACAACACCTGCTTTGCCCAGCCGTGAGACAAATTTTGTCTTGTGCTGATGCAATTTTTTTTGTAACAAGTAAATCATTCCCTGGGTGTACCCAGCCGCTGCGTGGCTACCCCGCCAGTGGGTCCGCCAGGGCCACTGAGCCGGCGGCGCGGGCGATTGGGCGAAAGAACGGGCTAAAGACAAGTCCGTCGTTCCGGGCGGACCACGCGCCACTGCACAGACTGCCGCCCGCTGCCGCCCGACGCCCGACCCACTCGCTCACGTCCCGGCCGAATCCCAGCCAGCCAGTCTAGTGGCCGTGGTAGCCGTAAGAATCGCGCATTTCGTGAAAGAAGCATGAAATTTTGCACACACGTTCTAAAAGGCCTAATAAACGATTTTGTCCATGTTCTTTTTGATTTTGACGGCCCGTTCAACCTGGGCCGTTCAATTTGTACAAATTGAACATTATTTTTTAAATGCGTGTTATTGGAGCTATTTAATCATGCGAGGCGACTTTTCCGCACAAGTCGATGGTGCTGAACACGAATCAAGGCTCAGACAGTTGATTCGAACACTTTTGAACACTCTTTTGAACATTTTCGTACATTTCAGTGCATTTTCTTGAAACTCTTCTGGAACGCCGCAAACGTGCTACGAAGCCATTGCATTTCATCCGGAACCTTTCTCCACACCTTACCTGACGTGCATGAACACGCAGGGAACGTTTGGGAGCCCGTTCCGAACGCTGTTTGGAACACCAAGTTGTACAAAATTCAGGTTTGTCGAAATAAATCGTGCTGCACGTCGTTTCAATGGGAAACGGGTACGCTGATGACGAATCTGGACTCGGAAAAAGTGTTATCGTACTCCGTCTCTCTCGCAGGGACAGAGCCACGAGAGCGACGGAGACAGACTGCACTCTTCTCGGCTGGTGCAGGCTGATCCCCAACGAACGGTGGCCTGTCCCGTCTCTCTCGCACTCAGGGGCCGCTCCGTAGGGGTGGGGGAGAGACAGGGCGAGGTTGTGCGCAGTGCTGGAAGAGCCCTCATCTCGCAGAACAGTCCATACCCCGCGCGCGGGACGTCCCGGCAGGCAGCCCGGCAGCGAGGGGTAGCGACGACGCCGTGATGTAATACGCAGTCATTGCACTGTTAGAAAAAACCACGACAAAAGCTACGGTACTTTGATGGTAGACAACTTGCCTAATCATGTCGTACCAGTATCGTACCAGGTACGATGAGAGTACAGTTTAACCGTACAAGGATATCGTACCATATCTCACCACGATTAAAAATAACTGCAGGAGCTCACCGTGTTAGTTTTGTTGTACCAAGGCTCATCGTACAAAATTCAAGAAAAGTGCAAAAAATCTCCATACGCCACAGGCTTGTCGGGAATGTTATAAATAATTTCAATCAAGTATGGAGCTGGCATGTATTATCACGTATTTAAAACAAATATGAAGTACATGATACAGAATTAGTTAAGATACTTATTTTTAAAATAAAAAACTAAAAGATTCTACAATTTTTGACTGATGCTTGACTTCATTCAGAGATATGCTGATGTCAGTCTTTTTATCGATTTAAATCATGAATCTTCAATTAACTAAGTCAAAGAGGTACTTCCAACAACAGCCAGCTGAAAAAAGAAAGTAAAGGTACAAACCAGAAGAGAAAAACAATGCACTGCTTGCTGAACTTAAAATGAAAAGATAAATGTGTATACCTTCAACACAGCATACAGGGCTTCACATCATAGATTTCAGAATGGCTCTTGCGATAACTTGGAACTCAAGCGCATCTTCCTTTCCAGTTCGACCAATAGAATAACCTCGGCTTTGTTGTCAGCACCACAAACTTCTGAAAAACAAAATGAAATACAAAAATATTGAGAGGAAAATAATGTGAAACATGTCATGAAATTATTAAATTCATAATAACAGTTACCTTGGACATACAACATTTCAAGTTGTATCGAGTAGACAGATGTAATCGACAGTCCCAACTGGCAATACTCCGATGGTGATGTGAGACTCGAACACTGTTTCCTTGTGAGTCAGACCAAAACTAACATTCCCATTGCCATGACCTGAACTTTCTCAAACTCCTGCCAAAAAAAAAACAAACAAACATGAGACACATTGAATGAAATAAATTTCAACACTGGATGCTGATTCTTGACATAGGCTGGACTTGGGCTCAATAATAATCTATTTTCGTACAAACACGCTAGTGCCTTGCAGCCCGGTCAATGTAAAAAACGTGTGAACCATGTCAGAACGAGCAACTAACGACACAGCCAGTATTGCATGTCACTTAACCTCAAACACTTCCTACGGGTAACGACACAGACGGTCAAAGGCCAAACTTCTCACCTGGGGATAAATTCCGGCGCAAGTATCTTATTCATAGTGATGGGCACTGAATTTCCTGTATAACACTCCATGTAAACTTCTCTCTTTCAAAGAAAAAGTTCTACGTTTCTGGATTGTTGAGAAACGTAAACACCTATGATGTCACTCGTACCAACACTCCCCGACTTGAGTCCCTTCCCGTAGCGGCGCGCACAGCTACGCACAGCAGTAGACAAAGGTTGGCAGCAGCGCTTGTTTATTTACAGTCACCAGCAGACAACAAAAAATGGTGGTGTCTTACTTCAAGTTCTAATGTTTTGATGAAGAACATTCAAGTTTGTGTCTTTTTTAGGAGTGTTACTCTTTGGAGACGGCACCAAAAATTGTTATGAGATAAATGAAACAAAATGTGGGCCTCGAAGCCACTCTGAGATCACAAGGGACTGCTGTTTTGTTTATCTTGGCCCTTGGAGAGGGATGGACTTTGAAAGTGTGTTTCACTAGAAAGTTTAACATAAGTGCTGAGGCTCTAAATTAAACAGGCAAGTAATAGACAGTGACTCTACTTGAAAATTCCTCTACATTCTAATCCCTCTCATTTTGGGTTTCTGTCAAAACTGATGTAATGTCTTAATGCGAACAATCATATCAAAACAACTCATTTCCATTACCTTTGAGCGCGCTTTTTAAAAGGAGTGCATGAACCTTTAAAATTAAGAATATAATAAGGGCTTTGGTTACTTAGATTCAGTGCAATATTGTAACAGAGGGAAAATTTAGGGTCGTTAAGTTTGTTTGTTTCGATGATGGATATGATGCATTTTTAAAGCACGTTGTGGAATACGGTATGGGTCGTACTTGGCCTCAACAATTGGATCGTATGCCTTAAATGATTATAAAATTCTGGTACGGTGCTGTGGCTTATTGTATCGTGCCAAATATACTGTAGCAAATGTCGTAAACTGGTACGGTTTTTTTAACAGTGTGCCAGCAGCGGGGCGCCGTCCGCGTCCGCGCCGTCGGTGCGATTTATGGTTCGAATAATAATGTCGTCGGCGTGTCTGCCTGGCGATTCAGAAGATCGGTTTGTCGCTCCGTCTCTCTCGCGCCATGAGCCCCATGAGTGCGACAGAGACAGACCGACTCCTCTGACTCGGAGGGCGCGGCCCGGCAGTGGCCCGATTATTATTCGACCTCCCGCGCCGACCCCCCCGGACTCGCCTCGGCTCGGCCCGAACAGCGCTTTCGTCGCCAGGGGCGGATCCAGGCTGGAAGGCGGGCAAAAAGTCGCACCTCGCCCCTGCACTGAAAAACCAAACGTGGTCTAGACCACACCAAACGTGGCCAAACGTGGTCTGGACCACACCAAAAATGTGCCCAAACGTGGTCTAGACACTGATGCGGTCAAAATGGCACCCATTTGACCGCACCAGTGGTGTGGCCTAGACCACGTTTGGTTTTTCAGTGCGGTGGGCAGCTTTTGCTCCATCGCCCCCCTTAGCCCGTCTCTGGATCCGCCCTTGCCCTGGAATGCCGAGCAATGTGTTCGCATTGCAATTTTTTTCTGAGAAACATTGCGCACACGCGCGCCATGTCGTTCCATCCCCCCACCGTCGCTCCCTTTGTTCTCGGTTCCTTCCATTCTTTTTTTCTTTTTTTTTTTTCTTTGCGGGGGGCTGATTATTCGGCCTGCAACTTCTCAACAATTTAGCGTCATGATTTATTTACTCCAACCTGCCGGCTTTCTTTCGGGCCTCATTCACTTTGAGCGCACTGTCGAGCGCCTTCCCGTCATCGCTGTGTCGGCAGCGGGCTCATTTCGAGAGTCGTCGCTCTGTCTCTCTCGCACTCTTGGGGTGCGTCGTGCAGGCGCGAGAGAGACGGCGCGGCGAAAACGACTCCCAATCTGCAGCCGCAATCAAAACGCGGCTCGCTCGAATCATCATCCGCGGAGCCAGAAGACAATGCCAACCAAAGTAGCGCTCCCTCCAAAAGTGTTGTGTCTTTATTGTCATGCTCAATGTTAAGATTTTGTTTCGACGGCCAACTACCCTCTGTTGCAGAGAAAGGTAAATATATCGGCGTAAGGATCAGAAAGTCGCCTTTGTCTGGCAGGGAATGCCCCAAATCTTTTCTCCTTCTGTCAGTGCGTCCTAGTGTGTCTGTGTGCGGTGAGAGAGACAGAGACTCTATGTATGTATGTGTGTGTATGTCTCTCTCTCTCTCTCTCTCTCCCCCCCCTCTCTCTCTCTCTCTCTCTCTCTCTCTCTCTCTCTCTCTCTCTCTCTCTCTCTCTCTGTGTGTGTGTGTGTGTGTGTTCACGTGAGGGTGACGTGACACAGGTAAGTAATTGAGTGAGCGAATGGTGCGGGAGGCGGTCGCGGCGGTGCGTGGCTTTTTCATTAAGGAAATACGCGCGGCGTGCCTTTGCTTTCAGGGTTATGGAACGTCCCCGCCCTCCCTGTCCTGCAGACTGATTCCCAGAGTCGTCGCTCTGTCTCTCTCGCTCTCGCGGAGCGCCTCTTGCAGGTGTGAGAGAGACGGAGCGACGACTCTCAGTGTGCTGGGCCTGCCAGCCTGCTAGGCCCCTTGCAGCACTCCCCGAGTGCAGTCACTTCCCAGCGAACGCCATCCCTAAGCCTCAACGCGAAAGGAAGAGCGAGAGGGGCACGCATTGTCCCTAGATATGGTGTTCTCCGGGAAGAGTAAAACCGTCCACCCTGTATCCGCGCCTGCCGGTGTTAAACGCTACTAAGACTATGATTTTATTTTTGACTTTTTTTTACAGTAGTGTGCGCTGTGATCTATGACGACAGTTTTCACTCATTAATTGCTCTGGCTCCCCTCCGCCTTTTTTCTCATCCGTGCCCCTTCATTACGCGGCTCCCCGGGTCGCACAGGCTGACTCCGAACGACGTCGCTCTGTCTCTCTCGCACCGCTGCGGCCCCCCGGCCTCGCCCCCGGCCGGCCCGTGAGTGCGAGAGAGACAGAGCGACCGGATGCTGCGGCCCGTTATGCACCTCGTTGTTATCATTATTCGTGCCAATTAAGGCGTGTGGGAGGGCCGCCTAACGAACGACGAGGTGCAGCGTCGCAGCGTCGCCCAATGGCAAAAGAACGGACTTTCGGTTACTTTTTAGTCTGCCTCTGAATCGGCTTTAATAATAGTTGGAACTTAACACATGACCCCACACGGTAAAAACGGTACCTGGTTTTCCCAGGAACCCTATGGTAGAGATAAAAGCAATTTCCAGGGAGTTTGGAAAACCAGGAACCGTTTTTACCGTGCACCATCCGATTCCTCGTCCAAAGAGCAGTCTGAAGATGATATGAATTTTTCAGATCGGGCTCATTGCGAGGCGCAGAGGGCTGAAAACGTGTCCGGAGTTTTTGTCCGACTGGCAACGGCCGCGCGGCCTCGGCGGCGGGGAGCGCCGTGGTGGTAGGCAACCCCGCCGACGCACTCGCTCGACGGGACGGTCTGGCGGCTCGGCGTCCCGGCCGACCGACCGCGCAGCCACCGAGAAGGAACTACACGCCACGGTAACCATTTACGTGAGGGTCGTTGGTCGCTGGAGCGGGGCTGGAGCGGGGCTGGAGCGGGGCTGGAGCTAGGCCGTGGCGGCCGGGCCGGTGGGGCCGAGGCCGGGGCGCAGCAGAGGCCGGGCGAAGTGAAATTTGATAGACATCTGCGTAGAACGACGCGGCCGTAAAACCAAGAACGGCGTCTCTCCCTCTCGCTCTCCCTCGTCTCGTACTTCTCCTCGTGCTGCGCGGTGCTGCGCGGTGCCGCGGCACAATGTCGCCAGTCGCCACGGCGGTTGCGCGCGGCCGGACGACAAGCCGCTCCAGGGCTCCAGGGTTTCCAGGGCCGGCCGGCTGGCTCGGCTCCGCTGCCGCCAGGGCTGCACATTATTGCACTGCGAGTAGTTTCCGCTCTTCTAATACCCCCTGGTTCCGCCCATTCCGCTGCACTGCCCCGTGGCCGAGGCCCGTACCTGGCCGACCGGAACGGCAGGGGGACGTCGTAGGCGCCGTGGGCGCCGTGGACGCCGTGGACTGTCGACGTCGTGGATGCCGTGGACGCCGTGGACGCTGTGGACGTCGTGGACCTTCGTGAACGTCGTGGACCTTCGTGAACGTGGACCTCGGGGACGTGAACGTCGTGGACGTCGTGAACGTCGTGGACCTCGTGGACGTCGTGGACCTTCGTGAACGTGGACCTCGGGGACGTCGTGGACGTCGTGGACGTCGTGAACGTCGTGGACGTCTTGGGCCTCGTGGACGTCGTGGGCCGACGTCGTGGACGCCGAGCAGCGACTTCGGGGTTATGCCGCCCGCCTGTACCGCCCGACGCCGGCACGCGGCCATCTCGACTTTTACGTCATCGTACTTGTTTTTTGATCCCCGCCGTAAAGCCGAAGGTCCCAATGCATTTAGGGCGGGCCGTGCCGCCGTGCCGCCGTGCCGTCATCAAGGTATCGGCGACGAACCCCGCTCCCCGACACACCGCGATACCGCGCCGGGCCAAAAAGCCAGGATTCCCCGATCCATGCAGCTTGATTCGGAACAATGGCGCTGTCTCTCTCGCACCCTTAGGGACCAGCTCGTGGAAAATAAGGGGATGGGGGCACAATTGGCCCCCTTGGCTCCTAAATTGCCGCCTTTGGTGTAGTCAAAGGCCATACTTTTCCACTGTAAGCAGACAAAAGGTGCTACTTGGCCCCTCCCTCTGGACGGCTCTGGATCCGCCGCTGGAGACAGAGCGACGAGTTGGGAGTCAGCGTGGCGGGAAAGGGCGCCGTGTTCTGCGGATAGGCGCGCCGCCGCAGCCTTCAGGCCCACCTAGCGCGTCGCGCCGCCCGGCCTCGACGCCCGGCCTCGACGCGGTGCCGACAAGTTTCGAGTCCTTCCTTGTTCGGCGAGGGCCGCGTCCGGGACGACGGGGACCACGAGGACGACGCGCACGCGGCCCGCAAGTGACGGAGCGCTGCGGGTGGGGGGGGGGGGGGACGCGCAGCCATGGCGCAACGCAGAGAGGCCGCAACCACTGGCTCCTCCCATGCATGCGACTTTTGGCAGAGCGCTCCACTTGACACCGGGTGCGTGGGACGCGCGTGGCGGGCCTCGGGGGCGGGGCGGGGCGGGGCGGGGCGGGGCGGGGCGGGGCGGGGCGGGCGGGGCGGGAGCAGCAAAGGGCGGGGCGCTGTTGCCTCCGCACGCACCGCAAGTCTAACTTGTCGCTTCAAGTTTGGCATGATAGAGAAGGAGAGATTTGGCGAGGTCGCGCGGACGTGAGGGGGGTATTGGGCCGAGCAGCAGACTGATTCCGAGAGTCGTTTTCGTCGCTCTGTCTCTCTCGCAATCGTGGGGCGTCCGCTTTAGGAGCGAGAGAGCCACCGCGGCGCAAACGACTCTCGGAATCAGTCTGCAGCTCCCCGAGCAGGCTGAGCAGGCGGCCTGCGACCGGATGCCGCTCCCCCCCCCCCTTTGCGTCTTTCTTTGAGGGGGCTGGAGGGGGCTGTTTACCCGGGCATTTGCATACGCGGAGCTTATCCTCGGTGAGACGCAGCGGAAAATTTGTGTTTGCGGAGCGACGCTTCAAGGGCGTGGCGCGTGGCGGGGCGGGGCGGCGCGGGGCGGGACGGGGCGGGGCGGCGCGGGGCGAGGCGGGGCGGGGCGGGTCCTAATTGGCGGACAGGCCCCGGAGGGTGCCGCGCGCTTGCGGTGGGTCATGCTTTCCGACGTCTTGCTAGGCATTGTTTTAAAATATGACCTTTACTTGACACTAAATTATCCCAACATTATGGAAGAACAACAATTTCTACATGGACGTCCACGCAGTCCACGCGTCTGTAGGTCACTGTGCTTATGGGATTCGGTGCGGAAAGTGTGTCGCCTTCGTGGTTTCAAGCGTGTGTGCGTGCGCTAGGCCGCCTTCGTGCCCTCTGTTTAGTGCGGGCTGTTACCGGAACAATCTGGCATATTATGATACAAGTGTGAAAATTTGTACACGTGTTCTTGGAACCACAAGGAACGATTCTGCCCGAGGTACCAATGTGAAATCTTACTCTGAGGGGTGGTTCACCCCCTTTAAAAATGTCGCCGTTTTTTAAGGTTTTCGGGCTCCGGAACGCTCCTCCTGGTACCCAAGTGCGTTTAATATTGCTTACTAATGACTTGGAGTACTGCAGCACCGTCGCGCTCCGTGTTCTACCAATCCTCCCCTCCCAAGGGGTGGTTTACCCCCTAAAATAGCTGTTTCTCCACTGATCCCTAATATTGGCATGCGAGGTGTCGTTTCCATATAATTTCATGTCGGGGAATCGAAATTCGAGGTCCAGAAAGCCGTATCTATGAATTTGAACTATCCTAGACACCTATTCGCCTGTGAACAAGGTGCAAGACAGGTAGTAAAGTGCGTTCAACCCAAGTACAGACGTAGATTCTAGGGAGATATGATCTGGAGGACCCAACTCTGATGAAAAATTAAGTCTTGCCTATAAAATTGATCTATCCTAGAAAATTACATTGGGCCCTTTTGATATTTTAAGAATTTTTCCTATTCCGACAGAAGCCAGCTCAACTAGAGAACCAAAGCAAACGGTGGTTTCCTGCAAAGTCTCAAAGCTGAGGCTCAATTAATTTAGATTCTGCGTAGGTTTTTCTGTTTGAAAACCCATTTAACCCGCTTTTCTAGTACGTATACCATCAGAGTACAGTAATGGTCTTCGTTGGGCTGAGAAAAATCGTGTTTTGGGTCGACTTAAAGCAGCCACTGCGTTTGATCCGAGGGGGTATTTTGTCCTGCCTCAACAGGCAATTGGTCTTCAGACCTTGCTTTAGCATGCCTTTGTTACGGAGTGCGATTATAAGCCTTAGTTTGGGAGCAGTGTTGGCTCAAAGTTAACCAAAACGGTCACAAATGTCTTTGAAAATTCGTGATTTGGGACAACTTTAAGCAGCCTCTGCGTCTGATTCGAGACGGTATTTCGTCCTCCCTCAACGGGCATTTAGTCTTTCGGCCTTGCTTTTGCATGCCTTTGTTACGGAGTGCGATTATCA
The DNA here is from genome assembly GCF_012932325.1 of Thrips palmi. Taxonomy (NCBI): domain Eukaryota; kingdom Metazoa; phylum Arthropoda; class Insecta; order Thysanoptera; family Thripidae; genus Thrips; species Thrips palmi. The sequence continues at coordinate 483,738 of NW_023144635.1, forward strand.
GCCTTAGTTTGGGAGCAGTATTGGCTCAAAGTTGACCAAAAGGTCAAAATTGGCCTTAAAGTCGGTAAAAAACGCGATTTGGCATGTTTGATTGCTTCGATCAACTTTGAGCCAATATTGCTCCCAAACTAAGGCTGATAATCGCACTCCGTAACAAAGGCATGCATAAGCAAGGTCCAAATACTAAATGCCCGTTGAGGGAGGACGAAATACCGCCTCGAATCAGACGCAAAGGCTGCATAAAGTTGGCCCAAAACTTGTTTTTTCAAAGGCATTTTGGACCGTTTTGGTCAACTTTGAACCGATACTGCGCTCAAACTAAGGCTAATAATTGCATTCCGTAACAAAGGCATGCGAAAGCAAGGTCCAAAGACTAAATACCCGTTGAGGGAGGACGAAATACCGTTTCGAATCAGACGCAGAGGCTGCTTAAAGTTGTCCCAAAACACGATTTTTTAAAGGCAGTTATGACCGTTTTGGTCAACTTTGAGCCAACACTGCTCCCAAACTAAGGCTGATAATCGCACTGCGTAACAAAGGCATGCAAGAGCAAGGTCTAAAGACCAATCTACCGTTGAGTGAGAACAAAATACCGCCTCGGATCTGACGCAGTGGCTGCTTAAAGTCGGCCCAAAACACGAATTTTCAAAGACATTTGTGACCGTTTTGGTCAACTTTGAGCCAACACTGCTCCCAAACTAAGGCTTATAATCGCACTCCGTAACAAAGGCATGCTAAAGCAAGGTCTGAAGACCAATTGCCTGTTGAGGCAGGACAAAATACCCCCTCGGATCAAACGCAGTGGCTGCTTAAAGTCGACCCAAAACACGATTTTTCTCAGCCCAAAGAAGACCATTACTGTACTCTGATGGTATACGTACTAGAAAAGCGGGTTAAATGGGTTTTCAAACAGAAAAACCTACGCAGAATCTAAATTAATTGAGCCTCAGCTTTGAGACTTTGCAGGAAACCACCGTTTGCTTTGGTTCTCTAGTTGAGCTGGCTTCTGTCGGAATAGGAAAAATTCTTAAAATATCAAAAGGGCCCAATGTAATTTTCTAGGATAGATCAATTTTATAGGCAAGACTTAATTTTTCATCAGAGTTGGGTCCTCCAGATCATATCTCCCTAGAATCTACGTCTGTACTTGGGTTGAACGCACTTTACTACCTGTCTTGCACCTTGTTCACAGGCGAATAGGTGTCTAGGATAGTTCAAATTCATAGATACGGCTTTCTGGACCTCGAATTTCGATTCCCCGACATGAAATTATATGGAAACGACACCTCGCATGCCAATATTAGGGATCAGTGGAGAAACAGCTATTTTAGGGGGTAAACCACCCCTTGGGAGGGGAGGATTGGTAGAACACGGAGCGCGACGGTGCTGCAGTACTCCAAGTCATTAGTAAGCAATATTAAACGCACTTGGGTACCAGGAGGAGCGTTCCGGAGCCCGAAAACCTTAAAAAACGGCGACATTTTTAAAGGGGGTGAACCACCCCTCAGAGTAAGATTTCACATTGGTACCTCGGGCAGAATCGTTCCTTGTGGTTCCAAGAACACGTGTACAAATTTTCACACTTGTATCATAATATGCCAGATTTCCTCAAATTTTCACGTGTAGCGACCGCACTAGTTGGCGCCTGGCGATATGTTCTCTGCCAGCTTATTGGAGGGGAGGCCTGGCTGCCTGCCTGCCTGGCTGCCTGGCTGCCTGGCTGCCTGGCTGCCTGCCTGGCTGGCTGCCTGCCTGCCTGGCTGCCTGCCTGCCTGCCTGCCTGGCTGCCTGCCTGCCTGGCTGGCTGCCTGGCTGGCTGCCTGCCTGCCTGGCTGGCTGCCTGCCTGCCTGGCTGCCTGCCTGCCTGCCTGCCTGCCTGCCTGCCTGCCTGCCTGCCTGCCTGGCTGCCTGGCTGCCTGGCTGCCTGGCTGCCTGCCTGGCTGGCTGCCTGCCTGCCTGGCTGCCTGCCTGCCTGGCTGCCTGCCTGCCTGCCTGCCTGCCTGCCTGGCTGGCTGCCTGGCTGCCTGGCTGCCTGGCTGCCTGCCTGGCTGGCTGCCTGCCTGCCTGGCTGCCTGCCTGCCTGCCTGCCTGCCTGCCTGCCTGGCTGCCTGGCTGCCTGGCTGCCTGGCTGCCTGGCTGGCTGCCTGCCTGCCTGGCTGCCTGCCTGCCTGCCTGCCTGCCTGCCTGCCTGGCTGCCGGCGCGGGTTCATGTCGGATTGTGGGTAGCGAGTTACGGCTGGCATGGGGGAGGCGCGCGTGGTCGTAACGCTTTACCTGCGTGTCCTTGCGGCCCTGCGCGTGAGTGTGTGTGTGTGTGTGAGTGTGTGCGTGAGTGTAGGTGTGCACGCACTTGGCCCATCAGCACCCCGCGAGGACAGCGGCCCGATTTCGAAGTCGTTTCGCGTCGCTCTGTCTCTCTCGCACCCCTGCGGAATCCCCAATGGGTGCGACGGAGACAGAGCGGCAAAGCGTTCGAAGCGAGCCTGCTCGAGAGCCTGCTGGTGACTCCAGGAGGCCGTCCTCCTCCTCTCCGCGGCCGTCCGCCCCCCCCCCCCCCCCCCCCCCCCGTCCGCGCGTCCGCGTGCCTTCCTTTATAGCATTTTTGGCGACTGCTCATACAATGGTAATTGCCCCCGACTCTACCTGGCGAGCCTTGGGGACCCAGTGCACCGGCAGGGCCGTGGCAGGGCCTATGCCGGCCCGAGGCCCGGCCTGCCTGGGCCGAGGCCTGGGCCTGGCTGGCCCACCGGAAGGAAGGAAGCAAGCAAGGAAGCAGCGGAGGCAAAGAAAGGCCACGTCCGGGCGAGCCGCCGTGCGCCGTGCCGCCGTGCCACGCCCGGCCGTGCCGCCGCGGCCGGCAGACTCATTCCGGGAGTCGTTTTCGTCGCTCTGTCTCTCTCGTACCCACAGTGCGTCCATGAGTGCGAGAGAGACAGAGTGACGAAAACGACTCTCGGAATCGGTCTGCAGGAAGGACTTCATAGCCGCGGCCTGCAGGGCACAGCGCAGGGCGCGTCGGCTAGGCCCTCTTCATCTCATGCCCTTTCCTGCCGGCCGGGGCGGGGCGGGGCGGGGCGGGGCGGGGCGGGGCGAGGCGGGGCGGGGCGGGGCGGGGCGGGGCGGGGCGGGGCACATCCCGGAAGACGCCACTTTAATTTGCGATGCCACCGTACTCGTCCCCCGGGCGCGTGGCGGCGACGCCGCGCTGTGGGCCAGTTTGGACGGCCGGACACAACAACACGAGTCTAGCTCCAGTCGCGGCGTAGTCTCGCAACAACGCCAAAGCCAAATATTTTTATTGAAAATTTTGTTGGACTCAAAGTCGAAATATTAGCTGTCGAAGCGTGTACGTACTTTCCTGTCCCAGTGCTTCTTCCCAAACTTACCCTTCCCGTGATACGTAAGTACAGGCCACCGCTTCGCGTGTTCTGTCTGGCTCTGGCGCGAGGGGTTACCCACTCCGGGAATCGTGTGTACACTCAGTCCGGGAATCGTTCGTAATTTGCTCAAAATTTTATCGAAAATCTTAAAAGTTTCAATGCAGAGGGATATGTAATAGACACAAAACACTCAAAAGGTAAGAAAAAACTTCAAAAACCTCTCCTTTTATGGAAGATTTGTTCAGGAATCTCGGGAATCCGGAATCGTGTGTACGCCCAAGTACCGAGTGGGTAACCCCTCGCTCTGGCGCCACCAGCGACCCCGCTGTCGCTACCGCCGCTCTCGCATGGAGATGGCCGCGTTTACCGCCCGGCGGGGACGCCAACGCGTTGGAGCACGTGAGTGCAGCGGGGCGAGGGGCAACGCGCTGGCGACGCGGTGGACCAGCTAGCCGCGCAGTCGGTTGCCGCCGCCTCCACGATACCCACCACCAGCACCACCAGCACCACCACCACTACCAGCAGCACCAGCACCACCACCACTACCAGCAGCACCACCAGCACCACCAGCACCAGCAGCACCACCAGCACCACCAGCACCAGCACCAGCAACACCACCAGCACCACCACCCACCACCACCACCAGCACCGCCACCACCACCACCACCACCACCGCACCACCGCAGCGGCGGTGGTCGTCGCGTTGAGCATTCATCCCCTCCAGTCCGTGCGCTCAATCTCAGAGACAACCCCGCAAGCAGCTACGACTGTTTCCGCCGACCCTTGCCAATGTAGCACGTCCCCGCCGTCCTGCAGGCTGATTCCGAGCGGACTGCTTTCGTCGCGCTGTCTCTCTCGCACCCACGGGGCTTGCCGTCGGGCGTGAGAGAGACAGCGCGACGCCAGCCTGCTGGCCGGCACTGCCCGGCCCGCTCTCCGGACCACGCCACTTCCTCCCTGAATAAAATTACCCCTCCACATTTCTTCCCTCTTCGTCCTCTTTGCCCTTCCTCGTCCTCCGCGCACTGCGTGGCACTATGACGCGCGCTGCTGCGACAATTTCCCCCCCCCCTCCAACGGGGTGGCGAGGTGGCGAGGCGCGGCCCAACAATGATGCATCCGACACAATTAAATGTGCGCGCGTCGGAAGATTGTGCCGTGTAAATGGAAGCGCCCCACTATGTAAATGGCCGCCACGCCGCGCGACGCGCCGAGCGACGCGCTGCCCCTGCGCCACCAGCAGACCCCCCAACCCAAGGCCCCCCCAGCAGCGTCGGTGGGCTCCAAATTAGTTTCAAACAGATGTGGAGGGGAGAGCTGAGAACTTTCGACTAATCTTAGAGGAGAGCAGCGCGACTACTCACTGCATGGCTGCCGCGCGACCCCGCGACCGCGGCCCGGGGCGCGGGTACCCACCGCCGCGGGCCGCGGAGTGTCGTCGGGGTGCTCTGTGTCGGCGCCCTGGCCGACAAAGGGCCCCGCGCCCCGCCCTGAACTGCGTGACCCTAGCGCGGGCCGCGGCCGAGTGATGCTGATACAATGTAGCCCCCAAAGCTTGACAGCAGATAGCAGTGGCGGAGCCGGAGGGCGCAAGTTCTGTTGGCTTTCTCGCCCCGCCACGCCCCGCTGTTGCGGTGCACTTTACTGCCCGGCCGTCGTATGACATAGTTGCAGAGAAACACTCGCCGCGTGCGGACCAACTAAGAAAGGGGGTGGGGGCGTCAAACGGCCCGCTAAGTGTCCACGGCTGATGGATGGAAATGGCAGCCCTCCACTGCCTCCTTCCAGCGCACGTGTGTGTGTGTGTGTGTGTGTGTGTGTGTGTGTGTGTGTGCGCGCGCGCGCGTGTGTGTGTGTGTGTGCGTGCGTGTGTGTGCGTGCGGATGCCGTGCGGTTATGCCCCGGAGTGCTCGTCCGCTGGACTGGTGCGGGACGTGTGTGGGCCACAATAGGCCATCACTGTCCCTCCACCGCCCCCACTGCCTCCAGGGCCTCCAGGGCCTCCAGACCCTCCAGGCGGCGTGCCTCGACGAGCCACGGCCGGCGTACCGATGCCTCTTCTCGGCCAACGGCGCCCCGGGGGGCAGGCCGCCGTCCTGCAGCTTGATTCCGAGGAGTCGCCTCGTCGCTCTGTCGCGCTCGCGGTGCGTCCCGTGTGAGTGCGAGAGAGACGGAGCGACGAGGCGACTTTTGGAAAACACTCTGCCGTAACACTCTCCTGTAAGGCCGTAGGAGTGGTGAAGGTGTCTGGCGGTGCCCTTCGGGCCTTCGCCGCCCCCTGCAGACTGACTGAACACGGCCTTCGTCGCCCTGTCTCTCTCGCACTCATTGGGCGGCCTGGAGGGTGTGAGAGAGAGACTGAGCGACGTTGTCGCCGCCGTCCCTGTCCCTATACGTGGCGCCTCCGAATGGCCGCTGGAGAATCGGCCGCCGAAATTGGGCGATTCTACCACGCCGTGCCGCGCCGTGCCGCGCCCTGCCGTGCCGATGATGTGAGGGGAGTGGTTATGGACGGGGGTAGTTAGCCGCGGGGACGGCGGGGCCGCGGGGCGTCCTACAGGCGACCCCCTCCCCCTGCCCTTGATAACGGCGTAGCCATCCACAGTGACTGGGTTCAAAGGTTCAACTCCACCCTGCTTCGCCACGGCCACTCCGCCGCCGGTCGTTCCACCGATCGGTACGCTCACTCCGGGTGCGGGGTGGGGCGGGGCGGCGGGGGCCTCGTGAAAAAGGATGACGCGTGGTGGCGGCGGGTCCATGGGTGGCGTGGCGTGGCTGCGTCTCGAGGCGGAGGCCGTGGCAGTGCCGAGGCCTTCCCCGCCCTGGGCCGGCCTCGGCCCACGGCACTGTGTGCGCCTTGACTGCGCCCGGCCGGGCCGACGGGCCAGCCTTACGAGCCGTGGCTCTAGCCGTGGCGCCTCGTCCACGCCGACAGGCAGGCCGCCACGCCCGGCCGCGCCGCCCGCATTTCCATAATAATTTTATTACCTGGAGCGGCACGGCGCGGCGCGGCACGGCACGGCACGGTATGCACGGAAATGGTGGCGCCCCGTCGCGGCCGGCCCGCCACCAATGACTCCGTTACTCCGCCAGGCGTGTTGTGTAGCTAGTCCGGCTGCTAGACTGTCTACTCTCTCGGGGAAGCTCACCGGGGCTGGCGCGAGGCCACGGCGGTACCAGGCGCGGGTCCAGTGGCAAAAGGAACCCCTTCTTTGTCCTTAGAAAGCCTGAAGCCCTTAGAAGCCTTGAGGAAGCGGTCCACACTTCCCCTGCAAGTTTGCAAAAAGCGTTCCCTTACCCCTCCCTAAGACCGGCTCTGGATCCTCCACTGGACGGTACCCTGCACCCAGCTCAGCTAGAACCAAATCAACTGTCGCTTCCTCTCGCGCAGTCCTCATCTTTTTATTTCATTTTTCCTCCGGGTGCCATGTTATTGGGCTTGGGCTGTAGCAGCGGGACTCTCTTTTACTTTGCAGAGCGGTTCAGGGAGGGGGGGGGGGGGGGTCGCGATCTCAAAGTGCCTGCTGCTTTGCCAATCCAAATAATATGCAGAGAAGTCCTCATTTTTGCCCCCCGCCTCCTTCTCGCTTCTTCGCACTCTGCTGCAAACTTTGTAATAAAGCTCTCCGCGCAGTTAGTGCGAGGCTCGCTGGCCCCGCTGGCCCGCCCCGATACCCCGATATGGGGTCGCCAACGACGCCGGGCCCCTCAAGGGGCGCAGGGCGTCGCAAGGTCGAGTCGCACTTCGATTAGTCGATTCTCGGCCGATTCCTTCTGCAGTGCCGCGACCGCCACCGCGTCGCTGGCCTGTCAATCCAACGCATAATGCTAGTCGACATGTCAGTATATCATTGAAAGTAGCGAAATTTGTTGCCCCCGGGCGTCTGCTGCTTTTATTTAGATGCTACACTAACAAACCAATTGTGGAGGGAGAACTCCCCCACTTCTTGATGTGGGGTGATTTTCCACACGTTTGCAGTCTCCATACTTCCAGTGTAGAGTAGGTAGCTCACAGAGCCCCTATCTTTTGAAATGATGCAAACATGTAGAACTCTGCACTTCCAATTGAGGACACTGCACACTGCACACTCCACCGCGTGTACTACCCATTCATGTCCTGCTTCGGATAACCCGTCGAACACGACACAAACGAATAACGTTGAAAAAATAAAAGTATTGGGCAACGTTGTTTATTTGCAGAACATCCTCGTTCTGGGGCAATACCTGTCGTCTCATGTGTGCAATGCAATGTGAGTTGACCCCTCGATATTTCCTCGTACAAAGGACGCTCCCGCGAAGGTCCTGAAAGAGGAGCACAGCCGCCCCGCCCCGCACAGTGGGACAGAAACTGGCGGAGGCGGCCAAAATTCGAGACGCGTTTTGAGCTCGCAAGTCTTTAAGCAGGACTCGAACCGAACGTGTGACCCCACCGATGGATTCCTCGTCCTGAGAGCAATCCATTGGTGGGGTCACACGGTCGGTTCGAGTCCCATTTGGCGACTCCGGAGCTCAAAACGCGTCTAGAATTTTGGCCGCCGCCGCCGGTTTCTGGCCCACTGTGCCCCGCCCCACCCCGCCATTCTCGCAACCGATAGCTACCGATAGCGAGTGCTGCGGCGCGGCACGCCCTCCGGCGACGCGTGGCCGAGTAAACAGCTCCGAGTGCAATCCGCCCGGGCGGCCGTTCCGGGCCGTTCCAACTTACCAATCGCCGGGCCGCTCCTCCTGGGCTCGATTCCGAGCGGTGCCATCTGTCTCCCTCGCACCTCGCACCGAGCCTGGCACCGAGTCTCGCACCGAGGAGTGCGAGAGAGACAGAGGGCCGGAAGCGGCGCTCGGAGTGAACCGACTGGGTCAACAGCAGCAGCCGGCCCGGCCCAGCCCCGCCAGCCCCGCCAGGCCCACTCGCTCAAATTAGTTGCCAAATTAGGGTGCCTTGCGTCGCCCTGAGAGGATCTGATGAAATAACTTTACGCGTTTCGCGCGCACGGGCCGCACGGGCCGACGCGGCGCCGGAGAGGCTCTGTTGTCTGTTTAATTCCTGGAGTGTACCTTGATCCCGGCAGCCCCGCACCGCCCCGCCCCGCCGAGCCTGACGAGAATATCGACGACGCTGGAGAGGAGAGAATCTCCAAGTGGAGGTGCTGGTGGTGGTGCTGGTGGTGGTGCTGGTGGTGGTGCTGGTGGTGGTGCTGCTGGTGGTGCCGGTCGTGGTGGTGCTCGTACTGCTGGTGGTGGTGCTGGTGGTGGTGCTGGTGGTGGTGCTGGTGGTGGTGGTGCTGGTGCTCGGCACTGCGCGCTGGAGCAGGCAAAGCAATGCCATCATGCGGACCGTGGCCCGCCTGGCCCGGCGGGTCTCGGGCGAGAGGCAAGACGACGACGCGATGCGAAATACGCGTTTGCAATAATGGGTGACAGGGGTAGCAGCAGCATAGCGCAGCAGCAGCGTTGGGGATGCACACAAAGTGCAGGCTTATGGCCGGGGGCAGAGTAATGGTGTTGCTGTCCAGTCGATGCTCCGACGACACTGCACTCCTCCCGCTTTTCTCTCTCTCTCTCTCTCTCTCTCTCTCGCAGTCACACACAGCGCGTTGCACCTTGCACTCCCCTCGGCCCTAAAGTCTCCGCAGCCCGATTGAAGCCCCCCCCCCTCTTTTCCCCCAAACCACCCTGTCCGCCCGACTTTGGCTGAGACGTTGGCGGCGTGCGCGGGATTGCCGAAACTTTGAAAGCCACTTCAGGTGGAGCACTTGATCCGTCGAGAGGTTAACTCCCTCAACTGTGTTATGTTTTTGATGGACGCCCTTCTCCACCTCAAATCATCTCCGCAGAACGGCAGCCCCGTGCGACCCGCGTGCGCCCGCGCCGCCCGCGCGCATCAGCCGCACCAGCCCGAGGGTCGTCCTCGTCGCTCTGTCTCTCTCGCACCCATGCGGGACGCCCCACGAGTGCGAGAGAGACAGAGCGGCGAAAACGACTCTCGGAATCAGTCCGCTGTCTTGGCGGCTCTCCGCCAACTTTTTACGGACCAATTTCTGGCCGACTTTCCATCACTTCTCCAAGTTGATGAAGGCATGCCACCCCATCTGTCAGACGCCAAAGCGGCAAAGCGCGCCAAAGCGCCAAAGCGCGCCAAAAGTGAAAAGGAAAGTCCCCGAGCCTGACCGGACGGACCACTCGTACCTGCCGTCAGCCGCCGTCTGTCTGTTCGCCCATGTGTCCGTCCGTCTGTCTGTCTGTCTGTCTGTCTGTCTGTTCGCCCATGTGTCTGTCCGTCCGTCTGTCTGTTCGCCCATGTGTCTGTCCGGCTGTCTGTCGGTCTTTCCGTCCATCTGTCCATCCGTATGTCTGTCTGTCTGTCTGTCCGTGTCTGTCCGTGTCTGTCCTATGTCTGTCCGTTCTCCGTGAGTCCACCTGCGTCGCGGCGCCGCCCAGCCAATGGCGATGGCGTGCTTTATCTGCGCGGTGCGTGCTGTGGCGGCTGGAAGGCGGCAAGTAATTTAGGCCCTCCCGGACTCTCCGGACTCTCCAGGTGCGGTAACCTCGTCTCGTCCGACTCACCCATCACGGCCCGCACGGCCTCCAGCCTGGCCTCCAGCAGCGCGCCGCCGCGGCCTCCAGTGCCACCGCCGCGCCCCGCCCCGCGCCCCGCCCCGCCTCACCGCGCCCCGCCGCCAGCAATGCGTCTTACTTACCTCGACACACATTGGTGGAAACGTCTGTCTTGCGATACCCCCCCCCCCCCCCCGGCCACATTCCACTTCCCCCCTCCCCCTCCCTTCGTCGGTCCGCGGGGAAGGTGCTATTTAGGCCAAGGTTTGCTTTAGCACGCGTGTCGCGCCTGCGTTTTGTGGGTCGTGTCTCTGTGAGTGTGTGTGTGTGTGTGTGTGTGTGTGTGTGTGTGTGTGTGTGTGTGTGTGTGTGTGTGTGTGTGTGTGTGCGCGTGTGTGTGTGTGAGACTGAGGTGAGTCTGTGGGTGTGTGCGTTGTGCAAGCACCCCACAGTGATGATGTCGTGAAAAATGGGCCACTCCCCTTTCGCTGGCGGGAAATGTTTTTCCGCGTTTCGGCGGTGTTCGGCGGTCGCGCCGGTGGCGCTGGCTCCCTTAGAACGGCCCCGCTCGGCCACGGTCGTACCTGACGCACTGCTCCGCGTTAAAGGGGTTATAATTCGAAGCGCGGCCGCGGCCACCAGGACCACCACCACAGCCACCATGACCACCACGCCAAGCGCGGATCCAAGGGGGGGGCACCGGGGGCGAGTGCCCCCCCCAAAACCTCAGACGCGCATGGGAAAAAAGGGAGAGAAGGGAGAAAGAGAGGAGGAACGAAAGAGGAGAGGAGAAGAAAAGGAAAGAATGAGTAAAGATAAGCGGAAAAATTGGAAAGTTTGAATTTGAAGTGCGGAGCTTTCAGCTCGCTTCGCTCGCAACATGGAACAGGCTTGGTGCACAAGTAATTGCCGATTCGGTCTAAGTCATAGCCTTGAAACGAATAGGAATATAGAATAGTATTGGTGGTTTGATGCGGACCTGGGTAGCTGGTTCTGCTATCGGGAAATTGTTTTAGTCTTTCATAAGAAACCTCTTCAACTAAACGCCAGTCTAAATTTGAACGGCCCATGGCTTGGGGTTTGCTTCGCTCGCAAAGTATCTGTGTTTCTCTTTGCTTTTTAGATTAAAAACTTTGGACTCTTGTTAAAATTGAGCCTCGATTTTGAGAAAGTATGAAGCTTGCGGCTCGCTACGCTCGCCGGCAATAACTACATCCATCCTTTAACCCATAAACAAACCCGTAGGGTTACTTATTAGAAACCTTTCTAGATCTAATAAAACGCCACTCCTAATTTTGCAACATCAGTGGCTTGTGGCTCGCTCTGCTCTGTTGTTTTCACATAAAAACCTTAAAAAAGAACAAAAATTCAGCCCAAATTTCAAGAAGGTCGGTAGCTTGCGGCTCGCTTTGCTCGCCGCAAACCACGCGACTTGTATAGTTCAAAACCTGCTATCCACTCACACTTCGATTAAGAGTATTCAAATGCGTACTTTGCTGCGAGAATGGCCCACTATACTCTTTTAAAGGTCAATGCGGCGGAACGTCTCAATATCGGCGATCATGCCCCTGTATGTAGGCAACCTGTGATACACATCTGCCAAAAGTGCCCCCCCTAAACGGAAATCCTGGATCCGCGCCTGCACCACGCCACCAGCACGGCCACCAACACAGCCACCTTCACGGCCACCAAGCCACCTTCACGGCCACCAGGACCACCACCACGGCCACCATGACCACCACGCCACCAGCACGGCCACCAACACAGCCACCTTCACGGCCACCAGGACCACCACCAGGCCACCATGACCACCACGCCACCAGCACGACCACCAACGCAGCCTCCTTCACGGCCACCAGGACCACCATGACCTCGCCGCGGCACTCGGAATATTTTCCCTCTGCGGGGCGCGGCACGAGGACACGGCACGGCGGGAGGAGGCGGGGAATGAGAGGATTACGCGAGCAGTTCGTCCCTCTCAATTCCTAATTTCTGCAATTAATTTTCTTTTCCCGGATTCCCAGAATAAAGTAGGCCTCCCTCAAGTTTTGTCGTCCCCCCCGGCGGCCTGGCGGCCCGGCCGCCTCCTTGGCCGTCTAGCTCGTCTTCCGGTCCGCGGCGTCCCCGGGGCCGTCCCTGCCCTGCCCGTCCCGGTGCTGGTCCTCCGGGGCTGCCCCGCCCCGCCCCGCCCCGCCCCGCCCCGCCCCGCCACGGCCCGCCACGGCCCGCCGCCGTAAAGGCACGCAAAAGGTAGGCAGGCCTGTCTGCTTCCATCGCGACGCGCTGCCACGGCACTGCCGCGGCGCTGCCGCTGGATGAGGCACTTTAAGGAGGCTTAAACTGTCGGCGTCGTCATCGCCAGCGCTCCATCACGACGACTGCAGCCTTGTACTTCCTTTTCCGCTTCTGTCTCTCTCGCACTCGTGCGGCGTGCAGTAAAGGTGCGAGAGAGACAGAGCGACGTTGCGCCGCGGGCCACGCACTGCGTCGCCTGAAAGAAAGGACCGCGACTTGAACGGCAGGGCAAGGGCAGCCGCTTTCTCTGCAGGCTGGTTCCGAGAGTCGCTTCTCTGTCACTCTGTCTCTCTCGCACTCCTTGAGCGCCCTCCAGGTGCGAGAGGGACAGCTGACTCCCGGAATCAGTGTGCTGCAAGGGGCTGCTGGTGCCGATGACGGACGGCGGCTCGTCGTGGAAGTAAAGGCCAGCTAACGGATGGCACCTCGGCGACGAGCGAAGTCAGAGTCGGTGACGTCGGGGAGGAGGTGCGGCACGAGAGCGGCTGCCTGAGGGGTCAAAGCAGTAGCAGCACTTAATGCCAACTCACAGGGGCAAAGTATTGATTTTTGCCTACTTTTCAGGTAGCTATCTTGTTGTCAAGGGGAAATCGATTGTCCCCCTCCCCCTCCCCCTTTCTGGATCCTCCACTTGACGGCTTCTGATTGCAGCAGCCTGGCGACGCCCCGTCAGATATTTGGAACGAACGTTCCCGGTTGGCTGGCGGTACCTGCAGGCTCCTATTCACCATGCCCCGCCTCACCCCGCCCCGCCCCGCCCGCTCCGCCCCGCTCCGCCCCGCCTTGCACCAGCACGGCGTCGCGGCGTCGCACGCGCCGACACCCTCGGCAATATCATGCATAGGATTAACATTTTGGGCAGCAGGAATGCATAATGAATGGCTACAATTAAGTTAAGCCGCTGCTGCTTTGGTTTGGATGACTCCTTCAGCTCATTCCAAGGAAGAGATATGCAATTTGAAGAAAGATGGCACAGCGTGTCTCCCCGGCGGCCGGTCGGGCGAACGGGCTGACAGACAGGCGGGCAGTCGGACGGGCAAACAGACCGACAACGGACGGAGACAAACTGCACTGTTTCCTCTTTGTATCAGTGCAATGAGAGACGGCGGAGGGGAGTGACGCAACCAGTTATGCGACTTGGCAGATGGCGCTTCGGCGCGGCGCTCGCGCAGGCTGCTGCCTCGGCCGCCTCGGCCGCCGCGGACAGGCTGGTGCAGCACGGGTGCAGCAGGGGGCGAAAACGCCACATCAAATTCACTGTGAATTTCTGTCGAAATTCGATGAATTTCTGTCGAAATTCGATGAATTTCTGTCGAAATTCGATGAATTTCTGTCGAAATTCGATGAATTTCTGTCACAATTCGATGAATTTCAGTCGAATTTTGACGAATTTCCATTGAATTCCGATGAATTTTAGTGAATTTTACAAGTTTGATGAACTGTGGTGTACAAATTTGACTGGCGTTATTTCCCCTTGCGCCACACGCAGGAAGCGAAGCATCGACACAGATACCGCGGCTGCCTGCCTTTCTCTTTATTCCGTCGCTTCTTCTTCTTTTTTCAGAACGGGAGGTTTGCCACGCGATGAAATAGACCCCTCGCGACTGCGACTCGCGAATTTGTTTACATTTACGTCCGCGCGCCGCGGGGCGGTATAAAATAAAAAAATCCCGGGCGCCGAAAAATAATTTCCTCGCTTATTCATTGTTATTACGATGATTAAGGCGCGATTATCATTACGGTCTTTTATGATGCGGAACCGGGTGGGCGCGAAACACCACCGTCACTGACCCCCCCCCCCTCCCCCCCCCCGCTTTTCCCACTGCCTGTTCCACCCCCTCCTGCCCCCTCTGCACGTGCACGGATGCGTGCACACGCACACACACACACACACACACACACATCAAATCGTTCCGATTAGATGGCACACGACTGGCAGCCTCTCCCACGCCTCTCCTAGCCTCAATTATTCTCTGTTGTTCGGCTGTGAACGCGCCCCCTCCTCCTCCTCCTCCCCCCTCCCCCAACCCCTTCACGAGGGCACAGAGCACATGGTGGGCCTATGACGACATACAGCTGGGAGTCGATCACACACACACACACACACACTCACACACAGACAAACAAACACACACTATCCTTCGCCAAACGGCATGGGGACCGTCAGCGCGACTCCCTTAAGAAAGCTTTTTAGAATTTCTTGGAAACTAATAATTTCATCCACGCCTCATCATCGAGCAGCAGGGTCTCGCCTTCTCTCTCTCTCTCTCTCTCTCTCTCTCTCTCTCTCTCTCTCTCTCTCTCTCACACGCACACACACACTGCGTGTCTGGGTCGCCCCGAACACGCCGCCCCCCTCGGCCTTGGCGGTCTTCTTCTCCTTGTGCGGCAAACAGGACGTTAATATCCGGCCCTCGCTGCATCCGCTGCCCTCCTCTGTGTGTGTGCGTGTGCGTGCGTGTGTGTGTGCGTGTGTGTGTGTGTGTGTGTGTGTGTGTGTTTGTGTGTGAGTCTGTCTTCGCATGTCGCGCGACGTTCATTAAAAACTTTGAGGGCCTCATCGACTTTTCGGCGGCGGCTTCCGCGGGCGTCCCGGCCCCGCCCCCGGCCCCGCCCCCGGCCCCGCCTTGCCGCGGCTTCATCGTCTTGGCCGAAAGTTTGTCTAAGTGAAAGCTGTGTGCCCACCGTGGCCGCCGCGGCCCGCCGGCACCGGCTTCTGATTGACGTACTGACTGGATGGGGGGAGGGGGAGGGGGTGTCCCACTCCAACTTGCAGCGTGCATCGGCCAAAGGGCTCGCGATATCCCACCAGAGGAGGGGAAGGGGAGGGGGGCGCACGGGGTGCCCAATGGGTGGCGCCATGGGCCGTTGTTACACAAGCATTGCCCTCGACAAAAGGCGGCCGATAACAGGGGAATCAAGTCCTGCTTGCCGATGCATAGAGTTGGACAAAAAAAGGTCAATAGCAGAGAGAGGGGAGGGGGAGGAGAAAAAAGAACGGGGAAAAAAGCGTTGTTCGTTTTCGCTATATTTTATTTTATTTTTATTTTGTTTGCAGCTGGAATTATTAAACTGATTCGTGGAACGGGTCGTGGAAGTCCGGCCGGCCTCGTCTTTCCACAGGCATCCGTGCTGGTGTCGTTCAGAGTGGCGCTGCAGAGTGGCCCGACCTCCACCCGCAGGCGCGGGGCCTTGGGCGTCCCGAGGGTGGGTAAAACGTCGCGTTTTGCCCTTGCTAGGCAGATTTTGACACGTTTCCCCCTGAACCAGCCTCTAGGTCCTCCCTGTAAGTAGGCAGCTCTTGCCACATCGCCCCCTTTTCCTGAACCCGTCTCTGGATCCACCCTTCCCTCGCCACCAGTGCCGCGGCGACGTAGTCGACGTAGTGCTCCACGTTCCCTGGCCATTTTTATCCACCCCCACTCCCGTCTCTCTCTTTCTCTCTCTTTTTCAGTCAAGGTCGAAAGCGCGTTGTGTTGTTTCCTAGAAAAGCCTGATGAGATTTCCCGCAACGTGCCCTGAGTGAGCAAGACCACCCCCCCCCTCCCCCCCCTCCCCCCTGCCCCCTCCCCCCTGCCCCGTCCCCCCTCCGTGGCGTCCGTTCTTATGCGTGCAACATGGAAATGAGGCTGGTCATTCTTTCCTACGTCGCGTCGCATCCCTCGCAGCGCTCAGCAAGAAATTCCCCGTTCCAGCTTGTAAAAAAACCTTTTTACTACTAAACGACATCAACAAATCAATGGTAGACCCTTAAAATGCCGTATCATTTCGCCCTGAAAAAAGTGCGTTCTTAATCCTAAGGCAGTTCCATCACATTTCATCAGAGCTCCACTCTTCCAAGAGCATTTGCCAATGGAAGAGGGAAGTCAAATGCTTTCGGCTTAAAGAACTTGAAAATTAATTTTTTTTAAATTCTAGATTGAGACCCACGCAGCAAAAGCCGGGGCCTTCTGCTCCACTCTAAATGTGAAGATTCTCCATATTATGGTGAAAATGTTCCATATTGTGGTGGTGCAGCTGACCTCGTAACATACCATTGATAATTCACTGTACCCTATAGCTATTTTGACGAATTTTGTTGGTATTATGGAGAAAATCCCCCCACCATAATATGTTGGTGCAGCCTTTCACCGTAAGACATTTACAGTGTGGCGTCGCTGCGCTGGCACCTGCCCGAATTTGCCGCCGTTTCGTCTCGTCAGTCCCTTATCCGCGCTAATAGTGCTCCGAGTCCCGCGACGTCCCGCGACGTCCCGCGACGCACTAAATGCAAATTCCGGGACAGTAAGCCTGCCCTGTGAGACAGCGGCGCAGCGGCGGCAGTGGCGGCGCCGAGGACGTGTCTCGGGGGCCGCGCGACGACATCGCCATCAACATCAACAACAACAACAACAACAACAACAACAAAAACAGCAGCAACGGCAGTAACAACAACAACCTCTACAAGCTCTGAACCCATATATTTTTTGGGCACAGCAGCCCTTCTCTGCAGTTGCCCTCTGTTGGCTAAACTCGAGGGAAGAATCAGGGCTGGACCTCGAAGGGCGGCAGGGCGGCGCGGCCAGGCAGGGAGGTCCTTCTCGGAACTTGTGTCGGACCACGAGTCACTGGTCCGCCTGCAGACTGATTCCGAGAGTCGCTCTGTCTCTCTCGCATCAGCGGGACGGCCCATGAGTGGGAGAGGGACAGAGTCTTCGGGCCGGGGACTGGAACTGGAGCCGCAGCCTTGTCCATAAAGTGCTTCACGCTCCAACAGGCCTCGGCGGGTGGCCCTGCAGCTGGAATCCGAAAACGGGGGCTTTCGTCGCACTGTCTCTGTCTCTCTCGCACTCGTGGCGCGGGACGTGAGGGTGCGAGAGAGACGGAGCGAGGCCGGCCGGCGGTCACGAGCCCGGCGCCGTGCCTAGCCACGTGGAAGCAGAAGGTGAGCCTCAAAGGAAGGCAGAGAGAGAGAGAGAGAGAGAGAGAGAGAGAGAGAGAGAGAGAGAGAGAGAGAGAGAGAGAGAGAGAGAGAGAGAGAGAGAGAGAGAGAGAGAGAGAGAGAGAGAGAGAGAGAGAGAGAGAGAGAGAGAAAAGAAACGAAGGGCCTCTCGTCTTTCTTGCGGTGCTTGGTGCTCATTACGCCGGCGGCACGGCGAGGCGCGGCGAGGCACCAAGCTCGGCCAGGCCAGGCAAGAGGCAAGGAGCAGGGAACACGACCTCCGCCGAACTTCAAAGGACGTGTGAAAATGGCGATTGGCGTGTCCGTCGTCGTCCGTCGTCCGTCCCCGCGAGGCGCGGAGGGCGATGACCCGAATCTTGCGCGTCCCAGCTCGTCGCAGAGATCTGCCCTTCTCGCGGGCCCATGCACAGTGGGCCAGAAGACCGGCGGAGGTGGCCAAAATTCGAGGCGCGTTTTGAGTTCTAGAGTCGCTAAATGGACTCGAACCGAACATGTGACCCCACCAATGGACTGCTCTCCGAACGAGGAATCCATTGGTGGGGTCACACGTTCGGTTCGAGTCCCATTTAGCGACTCTGGAGCTCAAAACGCGTCTTGAGTTTTGACCGCCTCCACCGGTCTTCTGGCCCACTGTGCGATGGGAAAAGAATTGGAAAGGATACGCGCCGGGTAGGTTGCTGGTGCAACTGCACTGTCGCGTCGCGTCCACAGCGGGGCGCGGCGAGGCGGGGCGCGGGCAGGGCGGCGCGGCAGGCACTGCCATGCCCACGGCCATGCCTCTTCGCAAAGTGCTTTGCACTGGTTTTCTAGTGCTGCCGCGACGCGACGCTCCGCGACGCGCCACAGTGCGAACTGCTTTGTTTTACGACTGAATTATACGAGATTCATGTTATGCTGTGTAACAGTTTAGCAGTCGCGCAGTCGCAGTGTATGTATGTGTGCCGCTGTGATGCATTTACATACCCGGCACCCGGTCACCGGGCTAGGGCGGGGCGGGGCGGGGCGGGGCGGAGCGGGGTCGGTGACGAAGGAAAAGGGGAGGCCAAGCATTTTGGTGCGAATTTTTGCGGCCCAGCACGTGTTTGTCGCCGGCTGTCTCCGCGAGGGCTGGTCTGGTTTTTGCCGTCGCCACGTCGTCGGTGTTGCTCGCGAACCTGTGGCGTCCCCGGCGTCCCCGGCGGCGCTCCACTGTGACGTGAAATTTAATTACGCGCCCGGGGGAGTACGCCACGGCGCGGCGCGGCGGCCTAGGCAGCACCGAGATGCTCGATATTAGGCCAGGGGCTTTCAGACGCGCCGCTCCGGCCGGCGATAAAGGAATGGCGGGGAAAAAGGGTGCCGGGCTGACACCTTCGCCTGTCTCTCTCTACGGGCCGCCCCATGAGTGCGAGAGAGAGAGAGAGAGAGAAAGAGAGCGACGAAAGCATTGGCTGGAGTCATCCTGCTGCTCCGTCCGGTTCGATCCCACGATGCCGATGGCTGCATCCGCGTGCGTCCTGCATTTTCGTCAGCCAGCACCCTGCCTGTCCAGTGGAGTACTCAAGGGAGAAGTGTGGTGGGTCATGCATGACATCTCCCCCACTCCATTCCGATTCCAGCGGGACAAACGCCTGGAAGGTGTAGGCAATTGCAAGTATCAATGAATTCCGCCTGTATGTAGAAAATAATATGACTTTGGCCGAACGTTGCTCAGACCGGTGCACAGTGGGCCAGAAACCGGCGGAGGCGGCCAAAATTCTAGACGCGTATTGAGCTCCAGAGTCGCTAAATAGGACTCGAACCGAATGTGTGACCCCACCAATGGATTCCTCGTCCGGAGAGCAATCCATTGGTGGGGTCACACGGTCGATTCGAGTCCTATTTAGCGACTCTAGAGCTCAAAACGCGTACAGAATTTTGGCCGCCTCCGCCGGTTTCTGGCCCACTGTGCGGTGTTCTGGTGGATCATGCCGCCCCCCCCCCCTTTTTCGTACTAGACAGTTGCCTGGAGGGCCTGTAAATTTCAATCCATTCTGCATCGGCAAAAAGCATGGCATGGCTTCAAACCTGTCTGGTCCCCCCGCTGCTGCTCCCTGCCAGACTGGCCAGAGCGCGCCCCTCAACGCCGGCCGGGCTCCCGTTCCCAACTTATCACCTGAGAATTTTCGTCGAGGGCGGCGAAAAATGGCCAAAGAATAATGAGTGAAGTAAGTGGGCCCAAGAAGGCGGGAGGAGCTTTTGGCTTTTTCAAACGAGCTCAACAAGCCGCACCGCGCCGCACGCCCACGTACCAAAGTGACAATTTCCGGCGGTCAAAGAATTTAATTAATTAATTTCCAGGGAGTTTGGTGCCTGTCTGGGCGCTCTGGCTGCCCCTGCCCCACCCGCTGCGTGCCACGACGACCTGCACAGCGTGCACACCCAGCCCAGCCTGCTGCTGCCTCGGTCGGCCTCGCCCAATCGCCAATTTAATATCATTTGATTCCCCGGCTGCTTCTCCGAGACTGGGAGACCGTCTCGTTTCCTCGCCTCTCTCTCTCTCTCTCTCTCTCTCTCTCTCTCTCTCTCTCTCTCTCTCTCTCTCTCTCTCTCTCTCTCTCTCTCTCTCTCTCTCTCTCGGCCAGATAAGACGAGACTCAATGAGGGAGGTGCGCAGGTTGCCGATCCTATCGGCGTACACTTTTCCAAAGTCGCGGAAAGTTTCCGAAATTTTTTTTCAAACATGTTTCCGGATATTTTTTGGAAACTTTCCATCAGCGGGCTCCCATCCCTACTCTCTGTCTCTCTCGCACTTCTATCCATACGGGACGCCCCACGACAGAGACAGGACGCAACGACTCTGCGGAATCAGTCGCTGGGCGGATGGCGTATGGCGGACGGGAACAAAGTTCGGACGGGGAGGGGGAGGGGGAGGGAGGGGGAGACTTCAAAGAGGGAAAAGGGGTGCCCTGCCCTGCCGTGCCCTGCGTCGTGGCGCTCTGTGTCTGTGTCCTTGCCCTGTGTACTCCCGCGGTCTATTCAGCGACTGATTCCGAGGGCCGCCTTCGCCGCTCTGCCTCTCTCGCACCTATACGGGGCGCCCCACGAGTGCGAGAGAGACGGAGCGACGAAGGCGGCCCTCGGAATCAGTCGACTGGCTGGTTTCACAGTCGGCCGACCTTGCCCTGCCTGGCCCTGCCTGGCAGTGCCTGCCCTCCGCTGCCCTCTATTCCTGGAGGAGGCTGCACACTGACTGGGGGCAAGTCGCCAGTCACCTGCCAATTGGCGCGCTGACTTCGCGCCAAGGCCGTACGGCAACGAGCCACAGGGCGGCCCACAGTGGGCCAGAAGACCGGTGGAGGCGGCCGAAACTCTAGACGCGTTCTGACCTCCAGAGTCGCTGAACAGGACTAAAACAGAACGTGTGACCCCACCAATGGATTGCTCTCTGAACGGTGAACGGCTCTCCATTGGTGGGGTCACACGTTCGAGTCGAGTCCCATTTAGCGACTCTAGAGCTCAAAATGCGTATAGAGTTTTGGCCGCCGGCGCCGGTCTGTCCACCGGCCCACAACTTTTACGAAATAACAAAGTAAACAGTTAGGTAGTTACGACCTAACAAATTTGTAGGACCACATAATAATGCTCAAAATATTTCGTAAGGTTTTAAGCGTGAGGATGAGAAGGTGCAGACGTCTGCATCGTCGACGTGCAGCGCACCACCGCACTGGGGGGGCAACAACAACAACTCTGACGCAAGATTTGCATATCCCGCCCGACCGGCTGCTTGACCTCGCCGCCCCGCTGCTGGCTGTGCTCGCTGCACGCGGCATGCATGCGGTTCGCCCAGCGCCCCTTTGATACGGCACGACCGCTCTGCGTCGCTCTGCGCTGCGCTGCGTCCTCCAAGTTGCCTTGGCTGGCCTTTGACCTCTCGGAGCCCCGCCAGCGGGACACGCGGGGCCCTCCATCTCGCTCCCACTGCCGCGCCGCCGCACCGTGGGCCAAGAGACCGGCGGAGGCGGCCAAAACTCTAGACGCGCTTTGAGCTCCAGAGTCGTTAAATGGGACTGGAACCGAACGTGCGACCCCACCAATGGATTCCTTGTTCGGAGAGCAATCCATTGGTGGGGGTCACACGTTCGGTTCGAGTCCCATTTAGCGACTCTGGAGCTCAAAACGCGTCTAGAGTTTTGGCCGCCTCCACCGGTCTTCTGGCCCACTGTGCGCCGCGGTCCCCGTCGACGCGTGCACCTGCCAAGCTAAGCCCCTCCCCCTCCACCACGCCGTCTGCCTTCGAGGAGCGCTCGCCGGAGGAGGAGACGAGACCGCACGTTTACTGCGACAGCGTTCTGCATGCTTACCCTCATGCTGCATATTTACGATATAACTTCGCTTTCCGTCCAATTTCTTTTTACTGTCAATACCCTTTGAGCGGGGCCCCGTGCGCCGCCGTGCTCGCCGTCGTCGTCGTCCCTCTCCTACTTGTTTGCAGACTACCCCCGCCCGCCGCGTGCTGCGTGCGCGCGGCCCGTCCCGGCGCACCCTGCTGAGTGCTGACCCTTGCCGGTGCGGCCCGGCCTGGCCCCGATATTTCGACCTCCTCCAAGAAGACCGTTCGCCCCGCCCCGCCCGGGCCGGGGTCCGAGGCGGCCAGGGACGGCCAGGGACCGTGGCGGCAAGGTCGTTTTACACGTCCCGGGGATTCTTCTCGAGGCGTCACGTCGGCTCCCATTGCCCCTATCGCCCGTGGCTACCCTTGTCGACCGGGGCGGGGCGGGGCGGGGCGGGGCGGGGCGAGGCAGGGCGGGGGTGGCGCCCTCTGAAACAGCGGCGTGCCCTTGAAAACGGCCTGCCTCAAGTGCTGCTATTAGGTTCCGCCGCGCTCGCCGCCCTTCTAGAATCGCTAGCAGCAGCGGACCCGCTTTTAACCGATCGGGTTATTCCCCTCCCCCCCTCCCCTCCCCCTCCACTCCCCCACTCCTCTCTCTCTCTCTCTCTCTCTCTCTCTCTCTCTCTCTCTGTCTCTCTCTCCCTCTCCGTCCCTGCGCGGCCCGCGAGCAACAAATATTTGCAGTTGAGCAGCCTCTCGACCTGCTTGTGCTGCTGCTTGCCGGTCGCCCAATATGCGCGCGCGCGCGTGTGTGTGTGTGTGTGTGTGTGTGTGTGTGTGTGTGTGTGTGTGTGTGTGTGTGTGTGTGCTGTCGAATCGCGCACAACGCAATCAGCGGCGCGGCGCTGCACGGCACGGCGCCTGCGAACAGCGGGGTAGGCAGTCCCGCCACGCGTGTGTGTTTGACGGCACGGCCTGCGTCCTCCGGCCTCCCGGCCGAGGCGAGGCGGCCGAGGCGGAGGCCCGGGCCGCGCCTGCTGATCCAGCCACTTGTGTCTTCCCGTTTATTGCACGACGGCCGAGCCGTTTGGTCGCGCTGTCTCTCTCGCACCGACAAAGGGCTTCCCATGAGTGCGACGGAGACAGAACGACGAACAGTAGCGACTCTTGGAAATGTAGCCGCTATGCGAGTGACTGGGCAGGCGGCCGGCAACACGCGTGCGTTTGACTGTGGGACTCCGAGGACGCGGAGGAGGCCACCATGACGCCGCAGTGGCCAGCGCAGCGCAGTACTGCGGAAAATAAGTCTCTGCAGACTGATTCCGAGAGTCGTTTCCTTCGCTCTGTCTCTCTCGCACTCACGAGGCGTTCCGCATGCGTGAGAGAGAGACAGAGCGACAAAGGCGACTCTCGGAATCAGTCTGCTGGCCGGGTTTCGGCCAATCGCAATGCGAGGCCAGGCCGCGCATTCTTGGAATGGCAACGATGTCATTTTCGGTCGAGTACAGCCGCGAGTACAGCCCTAGGCGAGCCGGCGACGAGTCTCCTGGAATGGTTCGAGAACAGTCCTGCTGCTCTCATAGCCGAGCTCGCTAACTGGCTGACCTGCCGCTCCTTCGCGAGCTCTATCAATTTTATCCAGGTTCAAATCTCGCCATCCTATTTTTTTTCAAGTTTTTTTCTTCTTTTTTTGAAGGGGGTATTAGTTAGCCTACCACACCCTTCACCTACCCATCTTTCTTAAGAGGTCAACTGATATACCCACGCTTTTTTTAAGCAGACGTAAACAAAACATAATTACTCCCGTAATGCAAAACTTTTCCCCCGCTTTTTTTTTCTTTGACTTTGCAATCTCTACTCTCATAATGCGCCCCTGCGGCGCCACGCCATGTAGGGCGGCAGTGTCGTCGATATATGTGGCTTCAAAGCAGTCGCCCTCGCAGATTTAATAACCTGTGTGGGGCGCGGCAGGGCGGGGCGGGGCGGGGCGGGGCGGGGCGGGGCGGGGCGGAGACACGGCCGCGTGGCGTGCGCTGCAGGGCCGCGTGTAAGGATCGGCACGGCGGGGAGCAAGGCAGAGGGGGGAACATCCGTCCCCTCGAGATGAATTTTCGTCCTAGGGTGTGCCGCCAAGTGCGGCGTCGCCGTCGAGCCAACGAGGCCACCACCGCGGCCTCCACTCGGCCTCCACCGTGACCTCCACTCGGCCTCCAAGGCGGCCTCCACGGCGGCCTCCACGGCGGCCTCCACCACGGCCTCCACCACGGCCCCCACCACGGCCCCCACCACGGCCCCCACCCGCCCTCTACCGCGGCCATCACCACGACGCCTCCATGGAGGGCCTCCACTGCGGCCTTCACTTGGCCTCCACCGTGACCTCCACTCGGCTCCATTCGACCTCCACCACGGCCTCCACAACGGCCTCCACGGCGGCATCCACGGCGGCCTCCACGGTGGCCTCCACCGAGACCTCCAGCCACGGCCTCCACCACGGCCTCCACCACGGCGTTCACGACGGCCTCCCCCACGGCCCCCACGACGGCCACCACATAGCCCGGCCCTTCACACCCGCCTGCAGCAGGCTGTAAGTACGCGTCGCTACCCGCGCCTTGCTTCTCGTCGGTGTCGCCCTCCCCCTTTTCCCCCTTCCCTTCTCTCCCGACACAGTAGTTGAAAAATGCGGCAGCCAAGCAGCTGTCCCGGCCCAGGCTTGCTGCGTCGCCCCGCGTCGCCCGGTCCATGCAAATCAGGGCCCTTTATTTTCGAGGAACTGTCGATATCCGAAAAGCTGGGAGGCGGTGGATGGCGTGGATGGCGTGGAGAGGAGGAGGGCCGCCCCGAAAAAATGAAGACACAATAAAAGATGGGGCGGGGCGGGGCGGTCCTCTCGGCGCCTCGGCGGCGCGGACGCGTTTTTCAATCACGCCATGCGTGGTGCTGGAAGTAAGTGCTGGCCTTGGTGGTGGACCCGGGGCCTTGCCCGGGGCAAGGGGTAATGGAGCGCCAGATTTGTCAACAGTTGTATTACTCGTGTCAATGCACAAAAAAAAGTCTCGACGGGTTGCACGCGCGCTTGTCATGCTGCTCACAGGTCGACGTCGAACTCGGGGCTGGCGTTCAAGATAAGGGCCTCGCGCGCGTCGTCCCGGCGCTGCCCCCGCCAGCCCCAGCCCCGGCAGTCCGTCGTCGCCGGCGTCGTCCCTGGCAACACAAGCACGCGGGTAAAACTCCAAACTGCCGGAGTAGTTCTGCCAAGATTCGTTTCGGCTCCGTAAGTTACCTCTGTCTCGTCCGGGCGGCGCCGGGCTGCGCGCCCTGCAGGTCGTCTTGCTGGACAAGTCCACCGAGTTGTCGGCGGCGCGGAACAGGGCGGCGGAGGGCGTCTTGGCCGCGGTCGTCCTGGCCGCGGTGCCGGCCGCCGCCCGCCCGTTGCTGGAACGGAGGGACGCCGCGTTATTTTACTGCTGAAATCACGGCCTCCCCGCTGGGGCCGCTGGGGCCACAATTTAGTAGTGTTTGAACTGACGCGGGGCGCGGGCCCTCGGTATTTGAGCAGGGGCTTTCAACAAGTAGCGCAATCGAAAAGGAAGGGAAGGGCCCTCGGCCCGGCGGAGGGCGTCGCCAGGGCGTCGCTGCGACGCGGCACGGCGTGCACGGCGTCAGCCTCGACGTCAGCTCGTGCCGTTTTGCCTGCGAAAAGGTACTGGGAATGTCGAGGAGGGAAGCGCCCGTCGCTGTCGGGCACGTCTCGGCGCGGCGGCCCGCCCCGCCCGGCCCCGCCCGCTCGCTCCCAGGCATGACGGCGCACAAGTGCATACCCAGGACGCGTCCCACCGACTCAGGACGTGTGCGGGGTGGAGCGATTTGAGGGCACACATCGCGACGCCGCGCCCACTGGGAATCGAACCCTCGACTTTCCTTCTCACCCGTTGCTGATGCGCGCCGCGGGCTGCAGGTCGATGTACTGCAGGTTGAGGTCGTCGTTGCGGGTGAGCGCGCACGCGTCCAGGCCCATGTCCAGGCCCATGTCCAGGCCCGGCTGGCTCCTGCGCCTGCGCGCCGCGAAGATCGCCGCGAGCACGGCCAGCAGCACCGCGGCCGCCAGGACGCCGACGACGAGCTCCAGACTCCGGGGGGCGCCTGCAACATCGACAAATTTCAATCTCTGGGCCGCGCGCCGCCACGCGCCCTCGTCCCTGCCTCGCCCTTTTTATCCCTCCAACTTCTTTTCCGGCTCCGGGCGAGGCGCGGGGCGGCGCGGGGCGGCGCGGGGCACGAGGCATCGCCCTTTTAAAAAGTTTGCACGCAAACTTGGCCGGCGAGATTGACAGCGCGGGCCGCCCTGCCTGGCCCTGCCTACCTGAGGGCCGCGGAGCCGCGCCGTCCAGGGTGCCGTTGGCCGCCGCGGTCGTGGTCGGCGGCGTCCGGGCGGTGGTCGTCATCGGCGTCCTGGAGGCGGTCGTCATCGGCGTCCGGGAGGTGGTCGTCATCGGCGTCCGGGAGGTGGTCGTCAGCGGCGTCCTGGGGGTTTTCGGCGCCTGCGACGAGCTCGGCGTCCGCGGTGTCGAGGTTGCGTACGTCGGCGACGTCATTCTCGCCGTCGTCGGCTTCTCCTCCTTCTTGCGCTTCTTGTCCTTCCCCTTCGCCGTCACTGGTAGCGGCGCCGGCGCCAACGTCACCCTCTCCGTCGGCGGAGCAGTCGTCGTGGCCGCGGGCGTCGCAACTGCTTTTGTGGTGATTTTGAGCGTGGTACTTGGTTTTGGTTTCGGAGTGGTGGTCGTTGTTCTGGATGCTTTAGGAGTGGTGGTAGTTGTGATCGGTCTCCGTGTTGTGGTAGTCGTGGGCGCGGGTCGGGTTACTTTGGGAGTGGTGGTAGTTGTGATTGGGATCGTTGCTGCGCGTGTGGTGGTCATGGTGCTTGGTTTTGGCGCCATCGTTGAAGTGGTAGTAGTGGTGGTCGTCGTTGTTTTTGTTGTTGTTGTTGTTGCTGTTGTTGTAGGAGGTGGTTTGGGTGTGGTGGTTGTTGTGATTAAGGGTGTGGTGGGGACGGCCGTCGTTGCCCTGGGCGTGCTCGATACGCGCGGGGCTCTGCTCGGGGTGACAGGGGGTGCGGGGGATTTGGTTGTCGCGGAGACCGTGGAGGCCGCGGCCACGGCGGGGGTAGTGACTGCGGCGGCCGTCGACCTCGGCGCCGCTTCTCCCGGTGGCACTTGCGGCGGCGTGTCGACGGCGGTCACGTTGACAACGGAGGCCGCGGTGCTGACGGCTGCGGCCGGCCCCGGGCTGGTGGTAGAGCCCCGCGCCGCGCTGGGGGACGCGGCCGTGGCGTTGGACGGGGGCGTCGGCGCCGGGCTGGCGGCCTCGTCGGGCACGGTGGTCACGTCGTCCGTGAACTGCGTCGTATCGGTGATGTCCGTCACGGAGGGCTCTGTTTAGCAGGACGACAATAAAATGAAAACAATCAATATTGCTGGTTGATTGGCTGGGCCATTGGGATCCACTCCTAGACTCGCGTAGTCTTCATTGCGAGCGAACCCTGTGTCTCTGCTGCTGCCCCGTAGGCCGACCCCGCCATGCCGCCGCCCCCACAACAAGATGCCCCCGCGCGTCGTTGCAGCTTCTCGTCGACTCCGACTGGGAGACCCCAGAGGTGGGGACGTGCTCGCCGTGCCTGCCGCCCCCCGCAAGGCCGCGGGGCCTAGGGGAGCGTCGGCCGTGGCGTCGGCCGTGGCGGCGGCCGTGGCGTCGGCCGCCCCCAGCTGCTGCTGCATTTGCATAGCACTGCCTATACCAGGCGCAAAAACCCGACGGCCAAAAGCACCCCCTTCCCCGCCCCATCCCCTAACCACCCCCTCGGGGGCCCGGCGCGCCTAGGGCGGGCCCGGCCACCTCGCATGCCGTGTGCAGAGGCGCTGATGAACTCGGCCGGAGTCTGAAGGGGTGCCTGCCCTCCAGGCGTCGCCGCCGGGGCCAAAAAAAGACGGGGAGCGTAGGCAGCAGCGTGGAGAAGATGAGACTGCTCTTGAAACACTGACGTGCACCGTGCCACCGCCGCCACCGCGGCACCCCCTCCCTTTTCAAACCGGGATGACATAAAACTGGAGAGTCATAACCGTTACAGTATTTCTGGTTTCGTTTTCGCCGGGAGTAATCAACCCCCTGGATTTCGGCGGGCCCCAAATTCGACTAGTGGTGCTTGTGTTGGCGGCTGCCGCGGAAATAAATGGCTTCCCTGATACGACGCCGAAATAAAAAAAATCGGCATCGGGGCGCGGCGCCGCGGCAGATGAAATGTGTGGGAGAGTCGCGCAGCGCGCAGCCCCCCTGCGGGCGTGGCGTGGCGTGGCGTGGCGCGGCGCGGCGCAGGCAGCCCTCAACGAGTGAAAGCTCCCGATTGGCAGAAGGGGAAAGCGTATTGCATTTTTATTGGCATGCGGGCGGGGCGCGCGACAAGGGACGGTGGGGCGGAGGGGGGGGGGGCTAATTCCATTTCGTCGCCGGTTTGGTACAGGTTTCGCCTTCTTCGCCCCTCGCCCCCCTCGGCCCTCGCCGCTGCAGACACATCCATTAGCGGTACGTACAACCAAAGACACTTGCTTTTTCTCGCTCTCTTTTTCCTTCTTTTTCTATTTTTTTCGCGCCTTTTATGAGGGTGACTCTGCGCACACACTCACTCACACGCACACACACGCACTCACACACACACACACACACACATACACACACACACACACACACACACACACCTACACACACACCTACACACACACCTACACACACACCTACACACACACTCACACACCTACACACACACCTACACACACACCTACACACACACACACCTACACACACACACACCTACACACACACCTACACACACGCCTACACACACACACACACACCGTGCCCCCCTCCCCTTTTCCCCATGTTGCAGCGGGAGTCTCGATTGAGCTTCCACCTCCCCACCCCTTTTTTCCCCCTGTACCCCTGGAATCGCCTCTCCATTGGGCCCCAGGCTGCTGTAGGTGACATCTGTGTATGTGTGCTCCATTTGTAGGCGGTCGCGCCTTCGATTCTGACAAACGCCCCCCGCATGCGTCGTGCCTCGCCGTGCCGTGCCGCGCCGCGCCTCCACCATGACGTCACACAAGCGATAACACCTGCGGTATGTATCGCTTGGGCCCTTTCTGTCTCTTTCGCACACACGGGGTGTCCCGAAAGGGTGAGAAAGACGGAACGCCGCTTACCGGTCACTGGAGTGGGTGGCGAACACGCTTCCGGGTCCTGAAGCACTATGTCGCCCACGTCCATCGCGCCGGTGAGAATGAGCTGTGGTCAGGAGATCAAAGATTAACTCGTGCGTCTTGACATTGAACCGTTTGAACCAATGCAGTGTGTTTGACTCGCCTGGAAGGGCTCCTTGCAGGGCCGCACTCTCCAGGTTATCCGCTGCCACCGCGCTTTGGTCGCTGCTGTGCCGCCGCTCGACGCGCCGCTGGTCACTCCGGTGGTCACTGCCGCCGAGCTGTTGGTCACCGTCGCCGCGGTGACGGCCGTCACTTCGGGCGTCGCCGCCGCCGCCCTGGCCGTCGCCTCGGGAGTCCTGGGCACACCCACCACCCCGCCGGCGGTCACTTGTGTGGCCTCGGTCGCCCCGCGACCTGTCGACGTGTTGGGCCCTGCTGGTGCCGCAGCCTCCCTGGCCTCGGCAGTGGCCTCCTTGGCCTCGACGGCAGCCTCCTTGGCCTCGACGACGGCCTCGGCGGCAGCCTCCCTGGCCTCAGCGGTGGCCTCCTTGGCCTCGACGGCGACCTCAGCGGCGGCCTCCCTGGCCTCGGCGGCAGCCTCCCTGTCCTCAGC
Organism: Thrips palmi; assembly: GCF_012932325.1. Taxonomy (NCBI): domain Eukaryota; kingdom Metazoa; phylum Arthropoda; class Insecta; order Thysanoptera; family Thripidae; genus Thrips; species Thrips palmi. Next base: position 513,058 of record NW_023144635.1, read on the forward strand.
GGTGGCCTCCTTGGCCTTGACGGCGGCCTCGGCGGCGGCCTTTCTCGCCTTCACGACAGCCTCTCTGGCCTGGGCGACGAAGACCTCCTCCGCAGTATGCCTCCTCGGCCGTTGCTCCACGACGGCGTCCACGTTCACCACCTCCAGGATCTCCTTCTCCAGGTCCCCGCAGCGCTGCTCGGCGAACACCCAGCCCTCTGCAACAGACGCACGGACTTCAGGGGGTAGCCGGGGGTGCCTACCATGCGGGCTTGCCGAAGGGCTTGCCGAAGAGCGAGGCAGGCCAAAGGGCAAACCAAAGGGGCAAGCTGGGGAAGAATGATGATCCCCTTGCATTCCAGACCAACACACTAACAGCCCCCTCCCCCTCTCTTTTGGCTGTTTTCGCCGCCCGTTGCCCTCCCAGCTCCCCTCACCCCTCACCCCCTCCCCCTCCGCCCCCTTTTGTTCATGAGTCCTCCTTCGCTTTCCACCCACGTTCCGGCACCTTAATCCTCATATATTTCTGTTGCTGAACTTTTTTTTGCCCCTCCCGCTTCTCCGACTGTCTCTTCCTCTCTTTGTCTCTCTCCTTATCTCCATCTTCTATCTCTCTCCCTCCCTTCTCCGGCCCGCTCGCCGCATCTTCACCAATCGGGCGACATACATTCTGGAGCGCGGCTTCGCCCCAGCCTGGACTCCGCAGCAGGCCGTTCCCGCGGCCAGAGAGTGCAAGGCCTTTGGGGTGGGGGTGGGGGAGGCTGGCCCAGTAGGTCAAAGCCAGCCACTGTGACTCGCTGCGGACGCGGACCCAGGTCATGGAGGCCCAGTGCGGCCTAGTGGGTCAGAGCCGGCCACTGCGCCCTACACTGCAGGTCACACAGTGGAAGTGCGCGCGGGTCACAGAGGACCACAGTGACCCGCATCCGCACACCTCCATCGCGGCTCCGCGCTAAACCGCGTTACTATCGTAATTCTGCTTAGGCAGTAATGTGACGTCTGCGGTGCCGTTCCTCCCCGCGTGCCTTTTGCCCCGTCGCCCGCTGGCACCGTGTTGGCACGCCGCGCAGCCCGCCGCCCGCGCCGCAGCGGCAACCCGCGGCAACAGTGTAGTGTTTTGAAAAAGTCCCAATATTGCCGGTATAAATCAACGACAACCGGCATTCCAGTGCGAATCGGCCCCCCGACCCCTTCCCCCGCCCCCTTCCACAGCGAATCCATTCCGCGCCCTCTGTTCGCCGCCAAAGGCCTAAAGGGCTCGCGCAGGGCGTTGGGCTCGGCAGGGCACGGCAGGGCACGGCGCGCCAGCCCCAAAAAGCACTCACCAATAAGAACGGCAAGAGAGCGTTGTTGATGTAATTCCCGCTGATGGTTTATTTTTCCCTTTTCATTTAAAAGCTGTTCCCTCCGCGTTCCGTCAAACGAAATCAAAGTCGTGCAACGCGCGCGCGCGCGCGCAGGGTGCGGCACGGCGGGCGTAGCGCGCCCAGCCGCGCCCCGCCACATCACGCCACGCCCTGCCACGCCCCGCCACGCCACGCCACGCCCTGCCCCGCCCCGCCACGCCACGCCCTGCCCCGCCCCGCCCCGTCACGCCACGCCCTGCCACGCCACGCCCTGCCACGCCTCGCACTGCTGCGGACAAAAAAGAACCGGTCTTGTTTGGTGCTTTAGCGGCGCCATTCTTTTATTCAGTCGGAGCGCACGGCCTTCCACACGGCGTCCCATTCATATGTATCACCACAACACGCGGCGCGTCGTGCAGGTCATGTGCAGCAAGTTGCTGCTGAGCCAGGCGTGGCGCAGCACACTGCAAGCAGCGAGTCGTGCGCAAGGTGCAGCAGCACGCCTGGCGAACAGTGGGCCAGAAGACCGGCGGGGGTGGTCAAAATCCCGGACGCGTTTTGAGCTCCAGAGGCGCTAAATGGGACTCGAACCGAACGTGTGGCCCCACCAATGGATTCCTCGTTCGGAGAGCAATCAATTGGTGGGGTCACACGTTGGTTCGTGTCCTGTTTAGCGACTTTGGTGGAGCTCAAAACGCGACCTGAGCACTCTAAAAAAAATTATGAAATTTCATATCCAAAGGAGTCTAAAATTTCATAATTACGTTCTAAACCTCAATTTTTATAACCTTCGTATGAAATTTAAGATCGTGTAATGAAACCTAGGATTTGGGTTATGGATTTTAAGATTAACTCGTTATAAATTTTTAGAACAGAGTAACTTATAACTCCGGTTCTTAAAATCTAGATTTTCGCTTTGAAAGTTTATAACGCTTGCCGATTTAAGAGCAAGGTTCTGAAATTTTTAACCGTTTAGTCCTGCTCCCTAGTCCTTTATTCATGGTAAATTAATAAATAGGTGAAGTTTTCATTTTTATCGGCATGTGTTAACATTTTCCGAACCGCTAAGGTAGGAGTCCTACACTGACAAAAATTTTGTCGTAACTTAGCGACACATTTATCGCTAATTTTTTTAGCGACAAGATTTGTTGTGGAACGAATAGCTTGTTAAACGGCAGAATGACTAAGGCGGCAAAGCTGCTCAGAGAAAAGTAAAGAAAAGCTCATGTGACGTCAAACTCACTGCAGAAAATAACCACAACAAAAGTACACAAATTTCTGGCAAATTTTTTATCAGGAATTTAGTGTACTTTTCAAGTACAACAATTGTTGTACAAAGTACAACGGAACCGGCATGACGAGTGCTGGGAAGTCCAGGGCTGGTTGTGGTTTGTACAATTCTCGTTGTACTTTCTACAATCCCTGTTGTACTTTTATTGTACAGTTTTTGTTGTACTTTTGTTGTACTATCCACACTTTTTCTTGCAGTGCTGTTAATAGAATTTGGCACTAGACGATTCGTTAAAGCCGGTTTAAACTTATTTTATATCTTGATCTGCCCCATTATAGCATCTGGTTTAAGATAATTTTGACCTCTTCATTAAAACTTGAAATGGGTTTGTCTCTGAAAATCGCGGCAACTCAGAACTACTTATGTAGATGAGCCATGGTTTTGAATCCTTGCGAAATTTAAAGTGATGTTATTATGAAGCTGAAAATAAACGTAGCGCTCCAAAGCATTTTGGCATCGTCTATTGTTAAGTTACCTTGTAAAAGGTGAGCTATGGGTAAGGGTATGGTCCACTGTCAGCCGCCTGACGTCAGGTTGCACAAACCTGCCGCTAGGTGGCGCTTGGAGCGCCGTGCCCGTTCACCAATAAGTATTTCCGATTTATGTTACGAAAGTAAATAATTTTTGATAAATATATCATCAGTTGCCTAAGTAAGTGTCAGCCCTAGCCGTTGGCTTTCAGTTTTAAACAAAATATTACACTTAAGTCGAGAAAAACGCTTGTCCAAGTTGCCACTCGCTGGCGACTGCGGTCGGCCATTAGGTTGGGTGCACGCAAGATCCGCCTTGTGTTACAGAGTCCGGGAATGGACTGAGATGTCTCTCAGGAGGAGGAAGGCCTCTTGCAGAGATAATAAGTCTTTTAATTTTTTCTTCAGTGCCCTCCCAATGGGAGTGACGCTGGCGCCACGTTCTCTCGGGAGAAATCATAGCTTTCTGAGATTTCATGATATGTAACATATTCGTTACGAAAGGGAAAAAGGTTTTATTTACACATTTTGTGGGCAGTAATGAAACTATTATCATGTTTCATAATATTGGTTGTAGAGATTCAGAACCAAATGTGAATTTTCAAAACACGTAGATTCTGAAAATTAATAAACTAGTTCTTACATTTCATAAACCACTTCTGAAAGTTTAGAACAGCAAGTTATGAAATTTAAGAACGTTTTGGATATGAAATTTAAGATCCATTGTTCTACAGTTAACTTCAAATCCAGATTATGAAATTTAAGAAGCATTTTTTTTAGAGTGCGTTTTTTGGCTGCCTCTACCTGGCGGAACAGATCGTCTGAGGCAGCAGTACTGTGTTACCTGCAAGCGACAAGGCTCCGTCGGAAAAACTGAAACTAATCGGCGAGTGTTTCCGATACCATCCTCGGCCCTCCCCACTGCTGTGCTAGGGATGTAAAGGCCGGTAATATTACCGGTAAAGAACGGTATAATACGGTAAAATACCGTATTTTACGGAGACCCCGGTAAAATTGGTATTTTTCGGTAATTTTGAAATATTGACTTATTTGAACTTTTTAGCTTCCATACGATTAGACAGGACGTGCGGACTGAAAATAGCGCTTCTTTTGAACTCTTGGTTTGTATCTGCTTCTCGTGCCACCCCGTGTACGTGTAAGACGTCTAGCCACTTAAAATTAATGTGAAGTTAATGTTCTCTTCTTTTGCAAAACTTGTGGAAATCAAAATCCATTTACGCGACCCAAATCTCCGAAAGGCAAATCAAAAACCTTTCTTTGTTGCCAAGGTTCATATAATTTTAACTAACTTAAAATTGAAAAGAGGTAAATCTAGGGGTAGATATTTGGTAGAAATTTGAGCTGAAAAGTGTAATGAACATTGGTATGGTTGTTGGACACCTTGCAGCCTTTAAGGAAAAAAGTTTCTTCATGGAATTGAGACAACTTACTTGGATTACGAGAAAAACGGCGCCCGTTTTGTTAATTCTTAAGTATATTTGGGCTGTTAACTTTGCTGCTCTACGCATTTCTTAATCCAGCCCAGTAGGAATAAGTGAAAAGCAGTCAGATTCAAAATTAATTTAGAAGGGTCTAGTGGGAGAATAGTTCATATTTTAGACCCACAGGGTCTTTCGTCCTTGTCTATTTCAAATATGCGACATTGTCCTTGAGTCATGATGGTTTGCAACCATGTTTGGAACGATGCGGCCGATAATTAATGATACACCCTCACCCAAATGAACCTCTTTTCCCCCTATTTCCTAAGAAGAACCACAGTTACTTCTTTAAGTCAAGAAAAATCAATTTTACCCAATTTTACCGTATAATACGGTAAAATACCGTATTTTACCGTAATTTACGTAACTTTGAATCTTACCGGTATTTTTGCATCCCTATGCTGTGCGTAGTCCGTAGCAGTGATGGACTCGGCCGTGGGTCGCAAGGCAAACGGCCATGCGGGAGCGTGGCGGTAAAAGGCCAGGCGACGGCAGCACGACGGGGACGTGCTGGCCGCGCTGCCCGGCTTCGGCTTCATTTATCCTCCCTGTTTACTGAACCTTTATTGAGCGCGCCCCTTTGGGGCTGATGCGATGCGGGGCGCGCGGGGCCCAGGCTTGTGTTCGGCCCGCCGTCATATGGGCCCGGCCGAGGCCCGGCTGAGGCGCGGGTGTGACGGGGCTCCACGCCATCAGGGCCACCGGTCACCATGGCCACCAGGGCCACCGCTGGGCCTCCGGCCACCAGAACCACCCGGCCCACCGGTCACCATGGCCATCAGGACCATCAGGGCCACCAAGGCCACCACGGCCACCACGGCCACCACGGCCACCGGCCACCAGGGCCACCAGGGCCACCGGTCAACATGGCCACCAGGACCACCAGGGCCACCAGGGTCACCAAGGCCCCCAGGGCCACCGGTCACCATGACCACCAGGGTCACCGGTCACCATGGCCACCAGGGCCACCAAAGCCACCAGCACCAGAGCCACCCCCCGAGAACACGCGTCCCCGGCGGCAGCGCCATCCTGCTCCTCTAGAAGCTCCCCGCCTGGCGGCCGTCAGCCTCCACTCCGCCGAGATGAGGGAGCGCGCGGTGCAGCCCCCGTTTTACGGCGGGGTGCTGCTGGCCCTCCGCCACCGATTCGAACCCAGTGCTGCATCGCCAGCTCCAGCCGGATCGCCAGCAACGTGTCGTTCTCGTTTTATTCCGGAGCCAGTCCGCGCTGTTCGACGCGCCGCGCTGCGGGGGCTGCGCGTCCCTCGCGCCACACCCTGGTGCCGCTTGCTTGTCGTCTGGTGACGTATACAAATGACTCCGACAAGAAAGGCCCATGTATGTTTGACGTTCTTTGAGGCGCGGCGGCGCGGAGCGGCGCAGGGCGGAGGCCCTCCGAACCCCCAGACGCCCCAGAGGCGCGCCACCGACGCCGCTAGGCCGCCAGGCCGCCACCCACAGCCACGCAGTGGCATAGCATTATGGAGCCTGGCACAGCCTGGCACAGCGCGGCTGCTGCCGACGAGGAGGAGGCCTGGATCCTCATCGGCTGCGATAGGCTTTGCACCACTCCCGGGGAAGGAAGAGCAAGCCCGGAATATTATTGGTATCGCCGGAAACGTCGCGCGGGCCTTTCCGGTTTCGCCAACCCGGAGGAGGAGAAGCAATGGGCAGCCTCGATACGTCAGTCATCGGGGGCCCTCCGTAGGCGGGGTGAAATAAAGCGTCAGTCATCGGGGGGCCGTCCGTAGACTTTGTGAAATAAAGCTTATAAGTCGGTCCGTAGACTTTGCGAAATAAAGCGTCAGTCACCGGGGGGCCGTCCGTAGACTTTGTGAAATAAAGCGTCAGTCTCCGGGGGCCGTCCGTAGACTTTGTGGAATAAAGCGTCAGTCATCGGGCCCGTCCGTAGACTTTGTGAAATAAAGCGTCAGTCATCGGGCCCGTCCGTAGACTTTCTGAAATAAAGCGTCAGCCATCGGGCCCGTCCGTAGGCAGGGTGAAATTAAGCGTCAGTCATCGGGCCCGTCCGTAGGCGGGCAGAAATAAAACATTCGCCGAGGCACCCCGCTTCGTCAAAATTACTTGGGGCGGTGCAAAGCGCACAAAGCCAGCGCCGCCAGGGAAATGGACTCGCTCGCGTGATGAAAACGGCCGAGGGAGGAGGAAAAATGGAAGGCGGGAGAGAAATGGCCGGTGACAGAAGTAATGTGATGAACGGGCAGGTGAGGCTGTTGCCAGACTTGCAGGGCACAGCCCGGGCTGTGGCGTTGCCGGGCCGTGATGTACGTATTCCGCGGTCCAGACCGCCAGGTCCCTTCGCGCGTTGCACGCGTTGCAGTGCAGGCACACAGACAACATGGCACGGCCACGGCTTGGCCACGGCACGGCCAGCCGCATTGCCGTCCATTATTGGGCTCCTTCTAAATCCGGGGAAGGCAGACCGCTGAAGGTGTGTGGCCCGCCCGCCGGCCCGCCAGCCCCGCCAGCCCCGCGCTCGCGGCCTGCCCCTTAAATCATCGTCAGCCCCGTGGCGAGACGAGGCGGCCTGCGGGCTGAATCCGCGCAGTGCTTTGAGGCTCCGTCTCTCTCACACGCCCCTCCACACGCCCTGTGAGTGCGAGAGAGACGGACTCGGACTGCGGTGCCGCCCAGCCATCAGTGTCGGCCGCGTCGGCTCCCAGCCATCAGTGCAGCCACTGTACCGCCGGGCCCAGCGCCGCCCAGCGGCGCCACATCGGCCACGGACGAGCCACGGCGCTCTCCTTGGCCAGCTATATACGTGATTTACACTGTGTGCAATTTATTGCTGTTGGGCTGCCTACTTACAGCGGGGAGCTCACTAAGTAACGCCGCGCGGCGCCCTCTCCCTTGTCTATCCTCGTCGCTCTCCCTCCCTCCCGCGGCAGCCTGGTGCCGTCTTTCTCCGCACCGCAGGGCTGCAGGGCCCCCGCCTGGCGGCCCGGCCCGGCCCGGCCCGGCCCCCACCAAGAGCCTCCCCGCCGTGTATCTGTGCCACGTCCCGTGCTATATGACCCCGTGGATATGGGGCGGATCGAAAACCACACACACGTACACGCGCCCACACACGCACACACGCGCGCCCAGAGCCAGGGCTTCGGGGTGCTCGGCGAGCACGCAATGTTCATCCCCACTGCGTTAGTGCCACTACAAGGCATCTAGAATTGAGCAAGGCCGAGGCGTGGTTGAAGGGCTGTGGGCCGCGCGGCCGGAAGGGGGAGGGGGGAGTGCTGCCGAGCGGGGACATACCGGGTTTGTCGCTGCACCAATTCCAATTTCCCCGCGGCCTGGCCTGAGCCCGGCCTGAGCCTTCCGGGGCTCTAAGCGCAGCAAATGGGTCGGGTTGTGGCGGGGCGGGGCGGGGCGGGGTGGGACGCGCAGGCCGCGGTACTCGTCGACCAATCAGACAAGGCATGAGGGCCTCTCCCTCTGTCCCCGCCCGCAGACTGATTCCGAGAGTCGCTTGCTCGTCGCTCTGTCTCTCTCGCGCTCATGGAGCGTCCCGTCCGGGAGTGAGAGAGACGGAGCGTCGGCCTTACGTGGGTGCTGCGGCGCGTTGACGACCCTCGAGCGCACGCTGGCGCTGAAGCAGGCGTGCGGCGACCAGGCGGCGGCGAACTCGGCCGAGTAGAGGCTGCCGTCCGCGCCGTCGGCGTTGTCCAGCTGCAGCAGGTGCGGCACGGGGCCTGCACCAGAAGCGGGAGAGCGGGTTGCATTATTGGCAGCGGCGGAGTGCGGGACACACAGACTCCAAGCAGCGCTGTCGTCGGGGGTCTGCAACTGACTGAAATAATGTATACAGAGTGAGAGTCGAAAGGAAAATGGACGTGGCGTCCCGGCAAGGGCCGCAAGGGTGCGAGAGAGATTCGGATTCAGAATCGCTCGGCCAGTCTGCCACGGCTGTCTCGGCCCTTCCGGGACGCTCCATGCTCCGGAGGGCGTGCTCGGAGTGCTTCGGCGAGCTGGCCGCTCCCTTTGTTGGTTCGGTACCCATGGAATTACTGTAGTCGCAGCGGAAAACATGTCCCGGGAGCAAGGAGCAGTACTCTGTGTGTGTGTGTGTGTGTGTGTGTGTGTGTGTGTGTGTGTGTGTGCGTGCGTGTTGTGTGTGTAAGCCCTGCGGTACCAACCAAAGTTAGTTTCGTGTTGATGTCGACGGGTAGAAAGAGAGGGTGGGGCATAGCGGGGCGGTGCACTCGCCGGGCGGGCGGGCTTATCTGCCTTGCCGATGGCGTGACTCCTCGGCGACGGAACGCAATGGAAAGCAATGGAGCTCCGGATGCATTTTGCATTTCCGGGAAGGAAATGCCATGAACGGCGGCCGAGGGGATTTGAACCCGCGCCCCGCGACGCAGACTGACGCAGACTCACCCGGCTCGGTCGCAGGTCGGTAGTCGACGGCGGTCCAGCCGCACAGGCCACCGCGGGTCATGTCCATGGCGCAGGACTTGGGGGGTTCACCTGGGCCATCCCACGACGCTGTAACACGGATGCATTTTCATTTTTCATGCTTGAGGCAAAGTTTTGATGTTGGAGGAGACTCACTCTTGCACTTGGGGATGGTGGCGTTCCAGAAGCGGCCCTCGCAGGCGAGGACGGGACTGCCCACCAGGCGGTAGCCGTGGTCGCAGTAGAAGCGCGCGATGCCGCCGTTGTGCAGCACCAGCCCCATGCCCTTCTTGATGGCGCGCACCGGCACCGTGTTGCACCCCGGCTCTGCAAACAGGCACGTTTGAATGGCGGCCTTGGCGGCCTTGGCGGCCTTGGTGCGGCTAGGCCGAAGCGGGAAGTAAACTGTTGCTGCGCCTGCAGGCTGCCTCTACACAGACTTTCAACTGCAGCGTAGTCTGATTCCGGACGGGGCCTCGACGCGGGCCTCGACGCTTCGAGTCTCACGCAGCCCTGCGGTGCGAGAGAGACAGACCGACGCACAGTGGGCCAGAAACCGGCGGCGGCGGCCAAAATTCTAGACGCGTTTTGAGCTCCAGAGTCGCTAAATGGGACTCGAACCGACCGTGTGACCCCACCAATGGATTGCTCTCAGGACGAGGAATCCATTGGTGGGGTCACACGTTCGGTTCGAGTCCTGCTTAAAGACTCGCGAGCTCAAAACGCGTCTCGAATTTTGGCCGCCTCCGCCGGTTTCTGGCCCACTGTGCGACGAGGACGCGGTTCGGAACCCACCACCTGCGGAGGGACGATTGACTCACGACTCACTGACGCAGGACGGCCGGGCGGCGCTCCACTGGCCCTTGACGCACACCATCTCCTTGTCGCCGACGAGGCGGTAGCCCGGGCTGCAGCGGACGCGCACCTTGCGCCCGTCCGGGATGACGCCGCCCTTGACGCGGCCGTGCGGGATCACCAGCCGCGAGCACGACGCCGCGGAGGCTGCGGAGCATACCAAGGACGCCGTCAAGCAACTCGTCAAAGATGCCATCGAGGACGCCGTCGAGGACGCCGTCGAGGACGCCGTCGAGGACGCCGTCGAGGACGCCGTCGAGGACGCCGTCGAGGACGCCGTCGAGGACGCCGTCGAGGACGCCGTCGAGGACGCCGTCGAGGACGCCGTCGAGGACGCCGTCGAGGACGCCGTCGAGGACGCCGTCGAGGACGCCGTCGAGGACGCCGTCGAGGACGCCGTCGAGGACGCCGTCGAGGACGCCGTCGAGGACGCCGTCGAGGACGCCGTCGAGGACGCCGTCGAGGACGCCATCGAGGACGCCGTCGAGGACGCCGTCGAGGACGCCGTCGAGGACGCCGTCGAGAACGCCGTCGAGGGCGCCGTCGAGAACGCCGTCGAGGACGCCGTCGAGGACACCGTCGAGGACGCCATCGAGGACGCCATCGAGGACGCCGTCGAGGACGCCGTCGAGGACGCCGTCGAGGACGCCATCAAGGACGCCATCGAGGACGCCGTGCAGGACGCCGTCCAGGACGCCGTCCAGGACGCCGTCCAGGACACGGTCAAGGACACCGTCAAGGCCAGAGCCCAGCGCGCGGTCCCGTTCGGAAACTTTGCCAGCAGAGCGCACAGTGCACATACATCTCCATGCGCCCACACACAATGTAAGCAGTAAATAAGCCGAGAGGGAAAAGAAAATGGAAACTCTCTCGACAGGCTCAAGCAGAGCGAAGCAGAGCGACGGAGATAGTAATCTGGTTTCGGCAAAGGGGAGATGTCAGGCCCCACCGCCGCGCCCCGCTCCACCCCACCCAGTCAAGTCGTCGCGAAAATGGCAGGCGGCAATTGTCCTTTTCTAAGCGCGCCGCGTCGCGCCCGGGGCCTGCAGCGCGCCACGCCACGCCACGCTGCGCTACGTTCCAGCCTGGGGCCGAGGCAAGCGGCAAGCCGAAGCGGCAAGCCGAGGTCCGCCGCGCCTTCTCCGCTTCCGACTTCCGGTCCCCCTGCCTCTGCACCAGAGGAAAAATAAAAAGAGAAGGGTGGTCCCCTTTTGTATAGCTGCTTCAAATTTTCTAAAGACCCTGGAACCGGTACCGCCGTGACCCTAAAAATAGCGCGAACGAAAGGGGAAGGGCGCAAGGGGCCGAGTAACAACGCACACAGATAGGCAACGCGGTTCGGCCGCCGATAAGCTGATTCGCTTCGCACCACGCCGGCGGCCTGCCTGGCCTGCCTGCCTGCCTTGTTTGGTTCGAAAGTCGGTCAAGGCGGCGGCAGTGGTGGGCGGCAGGGCGGCGGCCCGCGTCCGAAAAAAAGACCCACCCGCACAATCAGAGGCAAATTGTTTTATGAATCCAATTGGTCCTCGGAAAACCTGAAGAGGCGGCTCCATAAGGACCTAAAAACCACAGCGGGGGGGCCGTCGCTCCTCTGGTGGCGGTTGGTGGAAGGCGACAAGTCGCACTTTACCCGACTTTGCCCCTGTATGTAGGCAACTTTCGCGACATCGCCCTTCTAAACCTCTGGGGGGTCTCCACCTAAAACCGTCTCTGAGTCCGCCCTGGGCGGTGAGACCGGGCGAGACTCACATGATTCGCGGATCGCCGCCACCGCGGCTGTGGACGCGAGGAGCAGCAGCCACGTCCACGACGAGGTCCACGTCCACGACGTCGCCCTCCAGGAGGCGGTGCTCATTGCGGTGCTGGACCTCTCCACTTTCCACACGGGCCGCACCTTCACCGAGCTTCACCACCGGCGCACGCGGTCTAAGCGTAGTTTGCGTAGGCGCGCAAACTGCCTCTTCAGCGCCGTCGACCGCATATGACACTGGCCGAGTCCTGGGCGGTGCACTTGTTGACGACGTGCCTCGTGCGCGCCGAGTCCGTGTGCGGGAGTGCGACGCGCTCGGCGAGGCGTGGACCGTGCTGCTGGCGGCCGCACACAGTGTATACGCAGTTCGCAGTCGGACGCACGCACGATACTGATTAGTGCAGCCACCCCGGCCCGGCCGGCCCGGGCCAACCGTTGAGGCGGCCGTCAAGAAAGGCCGCCAACCCCGCGCCGCCCGGCCCAGCCCGGCCCCGCCGCCGAGGCCCCCGCCCGCCTCCTCCAAGACCCTGGCTATCGCGGTGCCGCGTGGCTCGGCTTTGCGTACGGCTGTGCGAGCAGGCTTTGCTCGCTTTGCTCGCTCGGCGTAGGGCAAGGCAAATACTCTGGAGGGCCGTGGGCCGAGTGCCGGGTCAGTGAGGGGTGTAGAAAGAGCGGCCCGGCCACGCGCCGGAAGGGCAAGACGCGCGGAGAACAGAGAACACGAGGTGAGGCGGCAGGGACGCGGGTCGGACGGCACGGCGCAGTTTGCAACCTTTTTCGCGGCCCAACCCCGGGCCGGCTCGCTTGCCACCCGCTCCGGGTGGATGACAATGCGGAAGGGTTCTCGGCTGGCTTGCGCCCCGCCACGCCTTGCATTCCTCTTTGTCACAGCGCGCAGCAACCAGCAGCAGCGCCAAGCTATTTCGTTAGAATCCATGACAAGTATTCTGTCCCCCGGGCCACCGATCCTCCGCGCGGCGGGGCTGCTGCCGCTGCGTCAAGTCTCGCCTTCCAAAGCCGAGCTGCTGGAGTGTGAGCTGGACTCCAGGCGGATTCCGAGCAGTGCTCTCTCTCTCTCGCACTCATTCATTGGGCGAACGCTGCGCGTGCACTGCATGCAGTAACGGTGTGACGGTGATGTTTCTGCTGGTCGACGTGCAGTGGGTTGCCTACCCGCCCCTGATAGCCGCCCTCGGATTAGGCAACCCATCGTACTCGTCGACCGCGGCGTGTCGAGGCTTGGGGGCGATGCCGTTCAATTTGCCTGTCGCCGTGCCAGGCCCTGGCCGTGCCATGCCGTGCCGTGCCACGCCCTGGCCGTGCCGTGCCATGCCGTGCCGCGCCCTGGCCGTGCCGTGCCATGCCGTGCCACGCCCTGGCCGTGCCGTGCCATGCCGTGCCACGCCCTGGCCGTGCCGTGCCATGCCGTGCCACGCCCTGGCCGTGCCGTGCCATGCCGTGCCACGCCCTGGCCGTGCCATGCCGTGCCGTGCCACGCCCTGGCCGTGCCGTGCCATGCCGTGCCACGCCCTGGCCGTGCCGTGCCGTGCCACGCCCTGGCCGTGCCGTGCCGTGCCATGCCGTGCCGCGCCGCGCCCTGGCCACGCCCGAGGCTCGGGGCTGGGGCTGTCAGGGGGAGTGTCGGGAGCGCCGTTCATGAGTGCGAGCCAAGAGAAATGGCCTTCTCGGGGCGACTGGCCGACGACGGGTCGGGACGGGACGGGGCACCCTCCGCCCGCACCGCGACCCCGCGACGACGCCGAGCCGCGCGCCGCCGAGTCCTCTGCCCCCCGGCGACGCCCTCGCCCCCCCCCCCCCCCCCCCGGCCCTTGCCTCGCCTCGCCGCCCCGATATAGTGTTTCCAAATGAATAGCGCAAAGCCATGTTCGGAATACGAATAAGGCGATTCCCAGACCGGAGTCGAATCGGGGCAGATTCGATATTATCAGTGCGAGCGCGTGGCGGCACGGCGGCGTCCTCCTTCGGCTCTTCTCCACTCCATGACCTCCGCCTCGCCTCGCCTCGCCTCGCCTCGGCCGGCATCAATTACATTGTTTCATTTGGCTTTCGCGCGGAAACAGCCAGGAATCCTATAAACAGCTCGGCGGCTCCGGTTACCGCAGCGAGGGGCCGAGGGCGAGGCGGCGAGGCGGCGCACCCGCTCTGTCGCCACCACGGCGACACCGACGGCGTCTCCGTCGCTGTGCCAGGGGCGGATCCAGGATTTAGTCAGCAGGAGATTAGGTATTGCTGTTTGCCGACTTGCAGGCGGTTTACCCAGTACCCAAGGAAGGGGTAGCTACCCCCACTGCCCGTCTCCTGGATCAGCCAGCGCCTGCGACACGGCCGGCGTCCACTGTGAGAAAAAAGTACGGAAAAAGTACGGAACCTGTCTGGTCAATAATTTGCCAGGACCGTCTGTACTTGCCAACTACGGACGTTCCGTACCTTTTTTCCGTACCCATTTGCATGGGTTCATATGGAGCAAGTACGGAACGTTCCGTACTTTTCTCCGTACCTCCGTACTATATTTTTCTGTACCATTTCCGTACAAAAGTACGGAATTTTTTACAGTGTCATCACGGTGGAAGGGAAGGTGGCAGAGAAACGACAGGAACGGTACTCGCATGTAGTGTCTCGCTCCAAACAGCAGCACGCAGCCGCTTTTCTCAAAATTGATATTGGGCCGGGTGTGTGTGTGTGTGTGTGTGTGTGTGTGTGTGCGTGTGTGTGTGTGTGTGTGTGCAGGAAACGTCCGCGCGACGCCGGCCCCGCCAGCCGCGCCACAATCGGGACAAGACGTTTCCGGACGGGCCCAGCCACGGCCCAGCCACGGCCCAGCCCGCGCTTAGCTGAGATTCCTGTTTTTCGACACTTGTGTCCTTGGGAGGGCAGCTGCCTGGGCGCGTGCCGCGTGCCGCGTGCCGCGTGCGTCGCGCTGCGGACTCTGCATACACTTTGAATACGAATCCACGCGGCGCGACACCTGACAAGGTGGGCCGCTCTTGGTCCGTCTTCGCGGGCTTCGCGGCCCGCCGTACGAAATGAAGGCGCCTCCATCACGTAACCGGAGAGAATTACAGGGCAAAGCGTAAAATGACTTTCATGGAAGAAACTCCATTTAGTGTCATTTTGTGGGTTAGCTGTGTACCGGCGGAGTGTCTTGCTGACTCGAACCGCTAAAGGTCTGCATAGGCCTAGCAGCGTTGATGATGATGATGATGATGGTCACCGTTTACGAGTTGTCGACACCTGTATTTCGTGGCGGTTCGGAAGCGGGTCACTTTCCTCGTCTTCGACCGGGATAGCCAAGAGTGTGATTCTCTGGGCGGACGGCGGAATGCGGCGAAGGTTCTGAAGGAAACGGCTGCTTATCAGAGTCGTGGCCGTGGCCGATAGCGAGGGAAGGGCCGCAAGGGCACGCCCAACCCTTCCAGTTTCACCAGCAAACTGGTTCAGAGAGCCGTTTTTTTTTCGTCGCTCTGTCTCTCTCGCACTCATAGGGCGTCCCGTACAGATGCGAGAGAGACAGAGCGACGAAAATTTCTATATGAATCAGTCTGCACTGCAGCCTCCAGTAGGAGTAGTGGCGACAACCTACCGGCGGGTCTCCCTGGCAGTGGCGCTACTCCTCGCGAGTGGCACGGGGCACGGGGTATCGCCATCGGCCTGCTCCAGCCGGCTGGCTGGCTCGCCATTGGCTGACTCGCCAACCGACGAGATGCACCCCTGTTCGGTTCTGCGTAAAGTTAGTGGTGGAAGGTTTGATTGTCACGTTGTCTGATAGTGTCACTGTTAGCAATAGCGTTTTTCTAAAAAAGTTTCAAAAATCGTTTTGCTTTAACCAACTGAAGCAGAACCGCCCAGCGGAGCACACCGAGCCAACGCCGATGAGTGAGTCACGCTCACCCTGCCCCAACATTTCCAAAGGAACACTCTAGTTTTCCATGGAGGAAAAACGGAAAAACACGCAGTGTACCGCCGTGACGAGCGCTCTCTGTCGGGCAAAGCGTACACTTCCGGCTCCGCGCTGCACTAGTGGGCACGGAGTATCGGCAGCGGGCAGCGACGCCCGAAGAGGGTTCGTTCTTTCTTGGGTGCCGAGCGAGAGGCCAGTTTTAGTGTTTTCGACTTCGACAAGGTCGGACGCTGGGTTTCTTGATTAGGACTCGACCAACGGAGATCGACAATCGTTAGATTGCTCCATGGGACGTGGGGGGTGCGCTTGAATGAGCAGACCAAGCTGTTTCGTCACCTGCCGAGGGAGGGCGCCACTGGTAGGCCGTAGCAGACAACCACTTTAAAAACATGTTGCCACAACACACAACCTACTTTTGACAGTAGATGTCAGTTTTAAGTACGATTCAAGCATGTGTTCGTGATTTGGGGATGATTGAAAAGCTTTCTGATGTTTTTAGAATAAACTCATAGGAGCTCTACCACCTCCATAGGGCGGTGCACAGTTTATAATATTCTGACAGGTTCCGTAACTTGTGGGGACGTACACCGTATCAAGATGTCGGAGCCCAAACTACTTGTTACGTCTCAGTTTAATTTTTGAAACATTGGCCGTTTTAGATCGCCATGACACTGTTTGAGAGTAAATTCGCGTGCATATGAATTTTACATTCATCACTGCGTTGGTTCCATCTCCCTAAGTGCACTGAAAGGTTAATCCTTTTCTCAGAATGACTAGTTACGTCAACCGCAGTAGCCATCGCAAGTCCGAGTGAGTATCAACATCAACAAACAATTTGATTCCTTTCCCCTCTAAAATCTCTTTAGCCCTCTGCCCAGTTATTGTTTCACTACTATATTATCATACGCTCTGATTCCTTCCTGGCTAAGTCCAACTGTGATAGAATTGTTCAAAAGGCTAGGTGCCATTTATTGCTCAAAATGGATTGAAGACTAATATTTTGCCATAAATCAGTGTCTTGGTTTTGTTATTCCACTTATAAGTATTACTGGTTTGTTGTAAGCCCACATCTCATGTTTCAGTGATGCGATGGATGATGATACTGATGACAAAGACGATACTAAGCGGTAAGTTTGATGAGAAGCCATATAAGTTAATTTTTCATTCCTCAGATTCTGTTTACTAATTTTCACTCTTATTGTAAAGTTTTATTAATAGTACTTAGAACTTCCTTACCTACCATATTTTGTTCATTATTACATGCATTTCTTAAAATTTGCTTGAAGCCAATTGTATTTACACATTTTCTAACATTGATTTACGTCATTTTCATTTTTTGTTGACTGAATTAAAGTATGTCTGTTAAGCGTGACAAAGTGAGAACAAATTTTATCCAGCTTTATCCTCAGAATGTTAAAATTAACCTAAATAACAGTAAAGAAATATTGTTCAGTCTAATGTCTATCCCTGCTTATTCACATTATTTTATTCCAGGAAATCTCGCAATCTCAGCGAGAAAAAGCGCAGAGATCAGTTTAACATGCTTATTAACGAACTCAGCTCCATGGTTTCCACTAACAATCGTAAAATGGACAAGTCAACTGTTCTGAAATCAACAATATCGTTTTTGAAGAATCACAATGGTAAGAACAGGGTCAAATAAGATAGAGCATATTTTGCGCCGTTATTCTTCTTCCTCTGTCTTTTTTTTTATTTCCTGCCTTTTTTCCTTTGTCTACTTTCCATGACCTTCCATTTGCTATGCATTGTCAGTTTTTTTTTTTTTTTTTTTCACTTGTTAACTTGTAATTTTGTTGTTTCCAGAGATATCTGTAAGATCTAGAGCCCATGAAATACAAGAGGATTGGAAGCCTTCCTTTCTGTCTAATGAAGAATTCACACATCTTGTGTTGGAGGTATGGACGTCTTAATACTTACTTTAACAAAATTCTGCACCTATGTGGAAAATTAATAACATACTGTACTGTATCTATTTTTCAAACATTTAAAAAAAATTGTTCTTATTTCCTTGTTTTCATTCTAGGCTGTAGATGGTTTTATTCTTGTATTTTCTGCTACTGGGAAAATATTTTATGCATCTGAAAGTATAACTTCCCTACTTGGTCACTGTCCAGTAAGTACCTCCTCACATAACTTATGATTGCCTCTGTAATTAATTTTTTCTATGTATAGAATGTGCTTGTGCAATTTTAGTTGCTGTCATGAAATCTTTCTAAATCTCTGTTCGGAATTTTGTTTCAGAATGACCTTTTGAACACATCTTTATATGATATAGTGTATGAAGAGGACCAAACAGACCTCTATAATCTTATGCTCCAACCTAATGTTTCTGTAGATCCAGTAAATTATGACAGCAGCAAAGGTAACTGAAGAAAACTATTGTTTCATTCTCTTTGTCTGCTATTTAAATTCAAAAGCTGTTGATTTAATCTATTGTTTCAACAGAAAATCAACTTTCATTCGCCTGTCATGTAAGGAGAGGTGGCCTGGATTGCCGAGGAGAAGTAATTTATGAATTAGTACAATTTGTTGGATATTTTCGTAAGTTGTAGTTCACTTTTAGTAGGTAAACAGCACCAATCATTCTGGGCAACTTGAAGGTTCTCGGTTTTTAACCTTTGTTTTTCTTCTGTGTTCTTTGCTAGGATCTGACATTGATAGTCATGAAACAGACAACCTCAACTCTTTATGTATGAGTGGATTTTCCAATGATACAGACACTAGGTATGAAGTCTAATTTTGAATTGTTCATATCATAAAGCTATCACTTTATTTAAAGCTTTTTTCCTCCCCAAAACAGATTAATTTTTGTTGGCACTGGACGGTTACACCAGCCCCAGCTCATTCGTGAAATGGCTCTAGTAGACTCGGTTAAAAGTGAATTCACATCAAGACATAGTCTTGAATGGAAGTTTCTATTTCTAGATCACAGGTAAGTTTTGTACTGTCTTGTCTTAGGGATTTTTATTTCTACTTTGTAAGGATTCTTTCATTCTTGATCATTTTTTGTGTATTTCAGAGCACCCCCAATTATTGGGTACCTACCTTTTGAAGTGCTTGGCACATCTGGCTATGATTACTACCATGTTGATGATTTAGACAAGGTTGTTACCTGTCATGAAGCATGTAAGTGTCGAATTGAGTCTTCCCTTTTATCACTTGGTGTGCCTCCACATTTAGTGAATACATTGTGTTGTTGTTGCAGTAATGCAAAAGGGTGAGGGCACTTCGTGTTACTACCGCTTTTTAACAAAAGGCCAGCAATGGATTTGGCTACAGACAAGATTCTACATAACGTACCATCAGTGGAACTCAAAACCTGAGTTTATTGTGTGTACCCACAGAGTTGTCAAGTAAGTTTTTTACTATTTATCATACATAATTTAAGGATCAAAACAATTCTGATTTAAAAAATAAATCTGTTTCTTCTTTTTTTTCCAAGTTACATTACTGCAATGCGCCAGTCCAGGGGGGAAACGGATCCTGCTGGGGACCACAATGGTAGTCAAGATGACAATGAAAATATGCCTCTTGATTCTGACCATAAGCTTCAAACTGTTGCTGCATCATCACCTTGGTCCTCTAAATCATCAGGTAACCTTACTACAAAGTTTTTGTTTCAAAATTAAATACTGCAGGTTCTTTAGAGTGAATCTCACAATGAAAATGGATATTTTTCTATCAGTTGGGAAAGCCTCACGGTTGGCCTTGACTAATGTCAGCTCTCCGGCTCCATCTGGTTCAATTGTATCAACTGGAGCGAGAGGACGAGGCCAAATGTCGTTCCATGGCACTGGGCCTGACTCTGACTCAAACTCCATGTCAACCGATTCCGTCACATCAAGACAGTCACATCCTAGGGCCAACTCCCATGGAGCCTCCATGCGTGGACAGAACAGTGTAAGTCTCTTATTGAAATACAGATCCACTCTACTTTATTCATCAGTTCTTGTTTTTTTAATTGTAGTTTTCACCCTTCTGACTATCCTTTGCTTGTTGATTGTTTTACTGAGTTAACTCCAGGTCTTTCTTTTCACAGCAGCGCTATCATTCTGTCTCTCAACCAAGCACTTCTTCTGGAATCCAACACTCGGCTGAGCCGCCAGCCAAACTTCTGTGCAGTCAATTACCTTCAGCGCCCAGTGTGGCGGTCCAAGCAATGCCAAGCATGCAAGCTGTGCCGAACATTCCGCCTGCAGAGCCTCCTCCGCAGGCACCTCATCCCCAGCAGTTCATGGCAGCCATTCCCGTTCAGCCTGTGATAGCCGGAGGCTTCAGCGCCCCTGCGGCTACTGTGTCTACTTCGGCTGAGGTAAAATAAAATCTCACTTTTAAGGCACAGCGAATTATTTGTAGCGGTAATTTGAGATATGATGGTAATTTTACATTTGTTTTACAGTTGCTATCTCAGCCAGTAATGATGAGCCCAGCGCAGACACAGTACCAAGAGCAACTTCAGAGGAAGCATGAAGAACTTCAGCAAATGATATTGCAACAGCAGCAGGAACTGCGTCTAGTGTCTGACCAACTTCTGATGGCTCGTTATGGAATTCTTCCAGCATCCCTGCTCAATGTTAGTAAACTTTTATTTTTGTACTAGAAGCCGTAGAAGCCATGCTTCAATAATAGCAGAAATCTGTTCCCTACCTTAATTGTTGTTTTGTTTTATTTAGGTGTCGCTTCCCTACACAGTGGCAAGCAATGCTGTGGGGTCCACTGTAACTCAAGCTCTGGCTCCAACTTCAATACCCATTCCAGTGCCTGCATCTTCAGAACTTTTTGTAACTCCACATCACCACTCTCTCGTTCATTCGCCTCTTGCTGTTGCTCCTCCTGTGGTTGTGGACCCTCAACAGGTAATGCAACTGGACTTAGTTGAAGCATGGTTTTTGAACGAGTAGAAATTTTGACCGTGGGTCATGGTCCTCCTGTGGACAACCAACCCATCCAAGTTACGGATGTGAAGCCAACCCAAGGCTACGAGTTGGAACCCCTAACTTAAATTGAACTTGAACTTGTCATACTGTTGCTGTCTAATTTTTGAAAGTACTATACCTTGCCTACTTTGTTTAGATTAACCTTCAAACCGGAACTGAGGATATGGTTCCTTTCCAACTATCTCAACAACAGGCCCAGTTGTTGTTAGCATCCAATTTTAACCCCAACACTACAAATCAACATCGTCAATAAATTTATTTGTATTTCATGTGTTGGGAGTATTGAGTGCAGACCTCCGAAATTCAAATGTGTTAAACAAGAACCAATGAGGCCTATATATCTAGAAATTCCATTTTACTTCAGTATTGAAATGTGTGAGTGGTCGAGTGTGAAAGTATCCAAAGCTGTGCGTGTGCTTGTGAAATATTAATTAACTTACGAACCTAAATACCATACTGGTTTTAAACTTTAAAAAATAATAAATATTTTGGGATTATGTAACCTACATATACAGTATATTTATATTTTTAGGGAAAGATTTTAAACAGTTGCCTGTGGTTTATTTTGTGATTTAAAAAAAAGCCAGTCATCATTTAGTTAAACATGACTTTATGTACCTTGATGGTTCCTGTTTTGACGGATCTAGTTCATATTATGTTTATTTGACGGTTTTGTGAATTGCTCAGGGCGTGTGATTGGTGTGATCAGTCTGTGAGTGTGTCCTTCTAGTGATTGATTATAAGGAATGATTCTTTTTTTCTTGCCCTTGCCATTCTTCTGTTATAGTAACCAAACTAATTTCAACAAATACATTGAGTAATTTTATACATTGACACAGGATTTTGTCCTCCAGTAAGTGTTTAAGTGAAACCGTTCTTTTCTTTTTGTATGTTCTTTCATACACATTTTTTCCCCTGTTTTCTTTTACATGTTCATTAAGTTTCCTTTTGTGTATGTCAATACAAAGGTGAAGGTTATGAGTATTGCCTGGAACTGGGTGTAATTTAGTCATTCAATTCACATTTATTTCCTTTACCAATTGGCATGTGTGAAGTCCAAACATAAATTCACATTCAAGTTACCCTAACAGCTATTCTCGTAATGCTCGTATTTTTCTGTCTTTGTCAGCAGAGGGCTATTTTTTTGTCAAGAACATACTCTCCTGTGGTAAGACATTCCTTCCATCTCTCACCATTTTAAATGTTATTATTACATTTTGTCAATGGCGACACTTATTTTATTTACCCTATCAATGTAACCTGTGCCAAAATACATCAATATAAGTTAGGATTCAAGCAAAATGTGTCAACCTTTTGTGTTGTGGAGATAAGAATCTACATATTTTTGAAAGTTACCTGAAGTATGATGTTAGGGTAAGTGGGGTGTTTAGGGATAGCATTTATTTTAATGATAGTGGTGTTTGAAATCATATATGGTATGCTAAACATGTACAGTGAGCAGCCGATTACAACTGAGTGTGTTTCTGGCATTCGTGGACCAAGTCAACCTTTTAAACCAGTAATTTTTTATTTAAATTCTGTATGCTTGATTTAGGGAATTGACAGAAACACAGTGTGCTGTGTTAAATTTTATTTATTTATCATAATTTAGCTAAAGAGACAAGTTGTTATGGTAAAGCTTTGTCTGTGTGCCATCATGTTTTAGGTGAAATTGGTGATGACAACAGTAATAATTGTATCAATTATTCTCTTGTTATTCTATTCATTTAGCCATGTTAATAATTGCCGTAGAGTACAAAATTTGAAAGTCAGATCATGTAAGTACAGTTTAGAATCAATGGTACCATAATAGTACAAAAGATGTGAGGATTTCCTCAGGTAAATGTGTGCTGTACATATTATAATAATCAAGATTTTTTTCTACCATTTATAAGATAATTTTTTTAATGTTTGTGCAACATAGCAGATATACATTCCTATCTTCTATTCTTCTATTATGTGTTTTTGAGAATGATGGCCAGTGATGCTTCATGTCTTTCTCATCCTCGGTCGCAGCTATTTTGTGTTGAATTGCATGCATTTTGTTCATATTGATGCCTCTGTAGAATCTACCTTGATCTCACTTGTTGTGTGTTGATTTTTTACAGAGGTGTTTTTCTGAAGGCATTATTTTTGCTGTAATCAAAGCAAAGTTTTAGGTATACAATCGCTTTTTGGGTTTTAGTGGGACATGTAATTTTACTGCCATATTAGGTACTATTGCTAATACTTTATTTTCTACCTTTCTTAGCGCTCTGTCCACTTTGTCAATCTTGCTGTTCAACACCTTTTGCTTTCATTATTGTTATCCATAACCGGGCATTAATTGGTTTGCAGGTTTAAAAAAAGTTTATAAGGCTTTGGGCATGTTAAAATTTTCTTGAAAATATATTTCTAGCAATGTTACACAACTTTACCTGAATTGTATAGATGTCTTTGAAGCACAAAAATAAGGAGCTATTATGTCATTAATTTGTTAAAGTGTTGCAATGTAATAGACCAAATAGTTATATTTCAGTCCTGAACATGACTACCACATTTTAGTGGATGTGTACAGTTATGCATGTTCTAATTAAGTCAGCAGAGTTCATGTGCCTCAAATGTGTGCTTGTTCTGCTGTAGGTGATAGATTATATTTTCTGCATTCAGGGGATGAACTTTTTATTTTAAATCATGCATGAAGAAACTTGTTCCTCCCAGGTATTTAGTACAGAATTTTCTTGTTTTTGTTTTGTTTTGAAAATTTTCATAAAATAAAAATATAACATTCAAGTTTTATGCTGCCTACTATTTTGTCCATTTCACTTCCTTCTCCCCAACTTTCACACTGGGTCACGCTGCACAAGGTGCTGCACTGGAAGGCGGGAAGGTCACCACAGAACGCTTTGCAGTCAAGGTCGAAAGGCTATGGACGATGGGTTGCCTTAACTTTCTGGTGCAATGCTCAAATACATTTAATTTTTGGTAGAAAAAAACAGTTTGTGTCCGAAATGGCCCTCTAGATAGTGTCAGGAGTCTTGAGGGAGTGCTCCAGCACAGCATACTCAAATTTGGGTCATTTTAAATTTTTTGCTCAAAACGTGAAAAATCCATGATGCATTTGCATTTATAATAGCCTTAGCCTTTTTTCGACGAAAATGGTCAACCTCGTCGGATTTGTCTGAAATTCGTGAAACAGATGGCCGGTGCCCTAAAGGTCTTTGGTACATTTTATTCGGTGTTAAAATGGCTTTTCCCGAGACGCTCGTTGAGTTGAAAAAGCTGTGGACGGTGGGTTGCCTATCTACGTGGCACACGCACAAAGCGTTCCAGTTTTTTCGCCAGAAAAAGACTCTTCAGGGCCGAAATGGCCCTCGAAGTAGTGTTAGGAGTCTTGAGGGGGTGCTCTAGCACAGCATACTCAAATTTGGACCATTTTGAATTTTTTGCCCAAAACGTGAAAAAACCATGATGTATAGCCTTAGCTTTTTTTCGACGAAAATGGTCGACCACGTCGGATTTGTCTGAAATTGATTAGGAACGTTGCTATGGGTCTAAGGAAGAGCTATCCGGTGCCCAATGGTCATCGACACATTTCAATTGTCGTGAAAATGACTTTTCCCGTAACGCCAGTTGGGTGCTAGCGGTGAAGAGGCTGTGTACAAAGCGTTGCCTACCTTCAGGCGCAGACTAAAACATTTCCGAAAATTTTCGGCGAGAAAAAGACAGTTTATTGCCACAATGATGCCCGAAATAGGGTCAGGAGTCATTAGGGAGTGTTCCAGCAGAACATACCTCACTTTGGGCCATTTAAAATTTTTGGCCAAAAACGTGAAAAAACCATGATGTATAGCCTTAGCTTTTTTTCGACAAAAATGGTCGACCTCTTCAGATTTGTCTGAAATTCATATGGCACGTTGCTATGGGTCTAAGAAACAGATATCCGGCGCATAATGGTCTTTGACGCATTCTATTTGGCGTGAAAATGACTTTTCCCGTGACGCTAGTTGAGTTGAAGAAGCTGTGGACAGTGGGTTGCCTACCTATGCGGCGCATTCTCAAAGCATTCCAGATTTTCACCGGAAAAAGACCATTCAAGGCCGAAATGGCCCCCGAAGTATCTTTTCTCTACATTCCTATGCCTTGGGCCGAGTGCAGAGAGAAAGGGAGGGAAGGAGAGTCGTAAGATTATGGTGAAGCAGGAGAGGTAGGCAACCCCTCTTGTGGTCACAAGGAAGGCCGTCTGGGCTGCCTGGCCTGCGCCGAGCAGCTCTGCTACCCGAGGTACCCGCCGAGCCGGCTCGGCACAGACGGGGCACAGGGCCTCGCACAGGGCCTCGCACAGGCCGCGCCGACAAGGGGAGGCTCTAATTGAAATTGAGATTATACGAACGGCCCAGGCAGGCGGCCCGACCGGAGCGAGTGAGACAGAGACAGGGCCTAAAAAGCCTAAAAGGTCTGTCGGCCCGGCAGATTACAGCCCCGGCCGGCCGACGCCTTACGCCCCGAAACATTCGGTACAGGAGCCGCGCCGGGCTGCCAGCAAGCTGCCAGCGGGTCTGGCCGGCCGGCCGGCCCCCGAGGCCGGGGCGAGGCCGGGGCAGAGGCTCTTGTGCCGCGCCCGCGCCGACACCTCAGGTGCCGACACTCCGACACTTAGAAACAGGTTCGCTTGGCTTTTTATTGGGTGAAGTCTCTCCGGGGAGCCAATCTTGTTACATTTTGATCGATCTCTTCATTGCAGCTCTAGTCGGCGGGGCCGTGGCCGTCACCGAGGCCGTCCTGCCGAGGCCGTCGCCGAGGCCGTCCTGCCGAGGCCGTCGCCGAGGCCGTCGCCGAGGCCGTCGCTGAGGCCGTCGCTGAGGCCGTCACTGAGGCCGTCCTGCCGAGGCCGTCGCCGAGGACGTCGCTGAGGCCGTCGCTGAGGCCGTCGCTGAGGCCGTCACTGAGGCCGTCCTGCCGAGGCCGTCGCCGAGGACGTCGCCGAGGCCGCGGACGGGAGGCGGCGCGGCCGTCTTCCGCGGAACGCGCCCGCCGAGGTCAGAGGTCGCCCCGCAGGGCCGGAGCCGCACAGTCTGGCAGTCTGGCCGGTGTGCAGGGCGGCGGGCGGCGGCCCCACGCCTCCCTGTGACTCCCCCGTGCCGCCCGCATATCAAACACGCCATCTCGTGTCTGCCGCGCCACGCCGTGCCACGCCGTGCCACGCCGGGACTGCCGGGACGCAGTCTGCTGGTCGACCGGGGCCTAATTTGCCTAATTACGTATCATTTCCAAGCAGGCTGCTTGCGCGGCCGGGCATCGCGCAGCGCCTGTTATCGCTTTACGGTTGGTTAGAATGGTTATGCTGGTTAGAATGGGGAGGGAGGGGGAGGACCAACACGGCCTCCACCACGGCACGGCCTCCTCCGTGAAGCACACTCGTCTCTTCCGGGGCTCCATCTAGTGGTCAAATGTGACATATCCACTGGAACACACAAACTCAAAATTGAACAACAACGCCGAGTGCGTGGTCACGCGGACACGCAAACTTATAAAACCGAACGCACACGTGCCCACTAATACTAATTCACGAAAGTAACTTTCGCCTGTTTTTTATTCTTTTTAAACAGTCTCAAAGCCGAAGCCGCCCGGTAAGAAGCATGTCGAGGTGTGAGGTGATCAGCAACAAGCTCCCCCTCCCCCCTCTCTTTTCTCTGTCGGTACGCCGGTGCGCCCTGTGATGTGTGAGAGCGGCTTGTGTGAGGTGAGGCCGGCTTGTAATTTGCACGATCCGGTCACCTCCTCAGCAGCCCAAGGCCCCCCCTCTCCCCCCCCCCCTTCCCCAATCCCGAGACAGGTGGAGGAGGGCCGCGCGCAGCAGGTCTATCACCCGTGTACGAGATTTGACATGATGAAAGGCGCGTCAGTTTTTGTTTGAGATTCCTGCGGCCCAACAACGACGGGGAATAAATAAATTTGATTAAGTGGGATCGCATCAAAACATTAGAATAATTCTTTTGTTTGCGCGAGGCTGGCGGCGCTGTGCGGGCAACTCGCATCAACCTCTCTCTTTTTTTCACCGTATACAAAAAAATTATAAAATGAATTCAACTCTCCGTCTGCAACTTTGGCGCGAGCGAGAGGCTGGAATCTGTCCGTTCTCTCGAGCCGTTGCCTAAATGTAGGTCAGGCGGTGTGCCATCGGGCGTCGGCCGCGCCGCGCAGTTGAACGGATCGATGCCACTTCGTGTAACTTCGTGCCACTTAGGCTGACAAATTACGCGAGCAAGTTAAAGAGCGCCGGCCGATGATTGCAAGGCCTGTCACGCCACTGCCAACATCACCCTCGTCAGGCAGGAGTCGCTCCTCCGCCCCTCGCCCGACGGCGGAGCCGACGGCGGTCCGGGATAGCACCTCGCCGTCGACGCGGTGCGCGCACCGCCAGGGCACCGCCGGATGCGGACTCGCTCGTCCGTCGCGAAGATCTCGCTCCTCTCGTCGTGCAGCGAGTTGAGAATCCGCGGTGTCTCCGCGGGGGGGGGGGGGGGGGGTGTCTACGTGCATCGCCAACCCGGTTGACGAGTTAATTCAAACGCGTCGTCGTCCACCTGCGGGGCGGGGCGGCGCGGCGCGGGGTGGGGCGACGCGGGGCCGTTGTACAATGTGTGCCTATGCATCTGCCATGCGTGTCAGGTTGAAGAGCCTAGCTAATTGAATGAAGCGTCTTAATAACGGGCTGCCACCCCGGGGGTTGGCCCGCCTCCCGCCCTGCCCCGCCTCAACCCTTTCCAGGTAATGGAAACTACCTGCGTGCCGCTCCGCCACGGCCGCGGCGGCGTGTGCATGTGCAGTGCAGTCGCGGTGCTTCGCGGTGCGCCGGGCCGCGTGGCTTGGCGGTCCACTCGCTAGATGGCGTCGCCGAGCACGCCGCGCACGCCGCGCTGGGCGGCTCGCCGACGCCGGGGCCTTTACGGCCTTTATGGGATTCGAGGCGTCAAATAAAATTATTGATGGCAGTTTGACTCGCGGCCAGGCAGGCCGGTTGGTCCGCCCGGCCCGGCCTGCAGAACGTGCCGCGTGGCGCGCCCTGGCGGCGGCGCGGCCAACCACAAGAGCGACAAGTAACTGCAGACTGATTCCAAGAGTCGTTTTCGTCGCCTTGTCTCTCTCACTCTCATGTGGCGTCCCGTATAGGTGCGAGGGCGACAGAGCGACGAGAACGACTCTCGGAATGAGTCTTCTGCAGCAGTTGCGGGCTGGAGGCAGCGCGGCTTGCTGGTGGCCGAACAGGGCACGATCCAGGACCACACTCGTCGCCGCGTTGTCGGGCCCAAGGCCGAAACCGTTTCCGGTGTTTTGATTTACCGGCCGCTCA
Organism: Thrips palmi; assembly: GCF_012932325.1. NCBI lineage: Eukaryota > Metazoa > Arthropoda > Insecta > Thysanoptera > Thripidae > Thrips > Thrips palmi. The sequence goes on from NW_023144635.1 coordinate 540,867, forward strand.
TACAACACCTGAAAAGCGTGAACGGGCCGGCGATTAGACATCGGGCTGCGATTGGTCCCACTTTCGAGTCGCTTATCCTGTGTGTCGTCCTTCTCGCACTCGCAGCGAGGCTCCCTGCGAGTGAGAAAGAGAGAGACGGACCAACGAGGTGCAGGCAGGACGGGGCGTCCGGCTGGCTGGCTGGCTGGCTGGCTGGCTGGCTGGCTGGCTGGCTGGCTGGCTGGCTGGCTGGCTGGCTGGCTGGCTGGCTGGCTGGCTGGCTGGCTGGCTGGCTGGCTGGCTGGCTGGCTGCCTGGCTGGCTGGCGGGCTGGCTGGCTGGCTGCCTGGCTGGCTGGCGGGCTGGCTGGCTGGCGGGCTGGCTGGCTGGCTGGCTGGCTGGCTGGCTGGCGGGCTGGCTGGCTGGCGGGCTGGCTGGCTGGCGGGCTGGCTGGCTGGCGGGCTGGCTGGCTGGCGGGCTGGCTGGCTGGCTGGCTGGCTGGCTGGCGGGCTGGCTGGCTGGCTGGCTGGCTGGCCGGCTGGCTGGCTGGCTGGCTGGCTGGCGGGCGGGCTGGCTGGCTGGCTGGCTGGCTGGCTGGCTGGCTGGCGGGCTGGCTGGCTGGCTGGCTGGCTGGCTGGCTGGCTGGCTGGCTGGCTGGCTGGCCGGCTGGCTGGCTGGCTTGCTGGCTGGCTGGCTGGCTGGCCGGCTGGCTGGCTGGCGGGCTCCTCATACCCGGAGATGCTCACTCGGTAGCTGCACTTAACGAAGTCACGTCCGCTCGCTGCATGCCCATGGCTTGCCGCTTGTGTGTAGACCGACAAGGTTCGCCACAACTTCTTGCTTGTTTTATCGTGCCGCCCTGTGCTCGCTCCGACTGCCGGGACTGCCGGGAGCGAGAGGGAAAGCGCTCTGCAGCGCGAGGAAGATCCGTGAAGCCCGAGAGGTTTGCAGTAAATCGATAGTCCAGAGACTGTCGGCGCCAGCCGTGGATTCGGGAGCGAATGTGGAGTCACTCTAGGGGGGCACACCGGCCAGTCCTGGGGGCTGAACGTCCCCGACGCACGACCTCGGTGACGGCTGTGGAACGTAGGCGCGATCCTGGGCACTCGACGGCGGAGGCAGGCGGGGGCAAACGCCGTGGCGCTAGGCCGCGCGCACACTCGCCTGCCGGCCGGGTTGCCTACCCTTCTCGCCACGGCGGCGGCGCCCCCCGCGCCTCGAGACCCTCCCCGACGGCCGGCGGCCTCCGCGTGCCGCGTGCGCCGTTTTTGCCCGACCGGAAACCATTCCGCCTGCACACGAAGCGAGCCGCGATGCAGATGGCGGTGCCGGAGACCGGCGTGTCTGGCGCCTGTGCGCGGGGCGCCCCAGGCTGGGGCGGCGCCGCGGCGCCTGTAGTACTCACCCTGTCGCCACCGAGCTAGCCGAGCACATCTCCAGCAGCCAGCCCCGCCAGGCTACGCCAGGCCGCCACTGCACTGCCACGCCGCCCATCCGCATTAGTGCACTAATTAGAAGAGAAGAGGCCCAGCCCGGCCGGGCCGCAGGCGGGGGGCGTACCGAGGGCCATCCGGGTGGGGCGGGGCGGGGCGGGGCGGGGCGGCCGGCGGTCCGTTTGTACGTAACTAGACAAATGAAGACAATATGAGTGCGACCGGCCGACCGGCCGGCTAGGCCCAGGGCGCAGCGCAGGCGGCTCGATGTGATGTTGAACTTGCCGTGCCGTGCCTGCCTGGGCCTGCCCATGCCTGCCGTGCGCGGCGACCGCAGAGCCGGCCGCAGGCATGCCAACGTAAACAGCCAGGGAAACCACATTGGGCCGGGCACGCCGCGCTGCCCTTTGCCGCATCGTCTGCTGTGACTAGTCGAGATCGGGAGTGATTTCATGCCGCCGTGTGAGCGTGTGCGTCCCGCGCGTCCGTGTGTGCGGCCTGGTCCAATCCCTTTGAGGGCCCATTCCGTACGTCAACATCCGGCTCCGCTCCGCCCTGCCGCTTTCTGCTTTTGAACTTGGGAACTAAATATCGCGCCCTCGGCTTACACGGACTCTTACACGCATCGCGCATGTAGTACGCACTCGGATTCGGGGAATCGCCGCACACGTACACAGTGTCGTTTCCGCCGGTCGCCGTCGCTCTGAAGCGGGACTCGGTCGAGTTGGCGACTCGGTTTGTTGATTCGAATTCGCTTGGCACGAGACACTCTGAACGAATATTCAAATTATTTTCACTGTCTGCTACTTAACGACAGGACGTCGTTGTTTGTCGTTTCGCGCAAATGCCTGGCACTAACATCGTGATTAGAAACACGGCACGGAGACGTATTTCAAGAAAATGACTGACGTTCGCAGTGTCGTGAACAAGGTCACGACGTGTTTCCGATGTCGACGAAGTTCGTTAGGCCCCGTGCAAGCGCGCCGTGACCGCCGCCGTGAGACACCGATGACCGAGTTTCGGTATCGATGCACGTCGGACCCTTTGGCAAAACAAACGCCAAGCATAAAGTCCTAGCGCAGGCTTCATTCGATTTTTTTTTTTCATTTTTTTTAAAAATTTTTACACGTGTACTTTGGTGATGTTTGGTGGGAAAAGCGGCGAAACGGAACCGTCTTTGACTGTGCTTCCGTCCGGTCCGGCCCGGCCATCGTCATATCCGACTGCCATCGGCTCCCTGCAGTTCCCTTCGGTTTGTTTGGACTGGCCGAGCCAAGTCTATGAGGCTGGCGCTTGCTCCGAGCCGCTCACTCTGCTCAAGTTCCATTTTACGATTGGCTTTATAGCTTGTTTGCGGCGTATTTAGGAAGACGTAAACCGACTTCGTAAACCGGTATTCTGGAAATGATGATGCTGTGTGTCTGCTACGGGGTGATCTGCGGCAGGCGGGGAATGACTGAAAAACGGATGTATATAGATTTAGAGCAACGTTTAATATTCCAATCGATCACAATAGTTGCAAGATAAGTGTACGCGTACACTTAAGCATTTGGTTTGATGGCAAGGCGGAATCGCCACATTATTTCACACATCGGAACACCAAGTTATGCACAGAATGATACATTGAAATGACATTTACAATGAGCTCATTTATATTTGGCAAATTTTCACTAAAGACGTGGTAAAAGGCTGACCTTAGGTAATTTTCATGCTCGGAAATAAATAATAAATAATAAGAATTGAAAAACTATACTCTCAAACACACGACCAAAAGCCAAAAAGATTTTTATGGTAAGATGCCTTTCACGCTTATACCATAACAGTACTTAGACTATAACAATAATTCTGCATCATTTTATTGCACATTTTCCAAGGAAAAGGGTAACGCAACATGAATTTTAATTCAGAAGAATCTTGCAAATCAAAGAGTAACGAAAGCACCATTAGTGGCGCAAACACATAAACAGCTGCTATAAAATAAAATATCACACGAGTTGGTTCATAATGAAGCAGCAACTCAACACCTCTGGACATGACATGAAGCACCCACTTTTTTAGACAAAAAAGCGAACTGTCTGACAGCTGTCAAATCAAATCCAAAGGAGAAGACAATTTACACTAAAAAGAGTATAAATAAAGACATTTGAATCTAGACTAAAATCTGTGCCACTCTTTTATACACATCGATGAAGTTTAGTTTGTACAATATTAACTCTTTTGACATTATGTACATGGCAACGTAGACAAATAGGAACTAAAACTATAGGTGAGATCTACAAAAGTGTACAATACAACATGGTTCCATTCCCGGATCAGAAAGAATTTTTTTTAACAAAATGCAAGGTTAAAAATTCATGTCACCTTAATATTTTTTTTCAAAGCGTACAGTCTTTGTCGTCCGCAACAACGGACTTGTGATTTTAAGATAAAAGATGCCGCTGCACTACGGCCAAATCCTCTGACACGTGGCCATGGAACCAGCGGACTCCGGCGGACTCGACACCGAGACACCGTCGTGCCGCTTACAGGAACAAGGTACACGGGCTGGGCCCTGGGCCCGCGGTGCAGACCGCACCCACACTATCTTACACAGTGGCGGCTCGCGAGAGCCAGCCGCCAATTCAGCTAAGGTTCTCACATAGTAATTTTTGGTAAACAGGGCAAGTTTCGGTTTAAAAATCCTCTAAATACTTTTTGGTAACTAACAGCACAAAAAAAGCACATGCTCCGCGCAGGGCAGGCAGGCCGCTCTTCACTGCCGCGCTCCGCGTTCCGCGTTCCGTTCGCCACGCCGCCGAGTGGACGAGCTGCTCGGGGGCCTCGGGGGCCTCGGCCGGACGGCGCGGCGGCAGGGCGGCCGGTCCCGGAAACGACGGAGCCGATAACAAATGGGCCGCGGTCACGGGGAATGACCGGAAGCGGCCGGGGACTCCGGGGGGACGCCGGGGGGATTTAGCAGTGAAGAACGGCTGCGCGGGAATGTGGGGCAACTGGCCACTTTAGTCTCTGTTATAGGGCGACCAGGGGGCGCCACCGTCTCACTTGTCGCCACTCTTGTCCTGCGGGGGCGCCTTCTTCTTGAGCACCCCCAGGCTGTGCACCTTCTCCAGGAACGACTTGTGCGCCGTCAGCACCTTGGCCGATTCCACGTCCTTCTTCAGCTCCTCCATGTCCCTCTTTAGCTTCGCCCGTCGATTCTGGAGAGACAGAAAAAAAGAGAGGCAACGTTTAGTCTCCGTCCGACGGCCGAGGTGCCCGTCAAGGGCAAGTGAACGATATCTCGATAGAAAACACACCGTGTATTTAGCGAGGACCGATTTTCGACTTTGGAAAGTTTTAAGGGAATCGGCTGCACGTCTCTTAACTGTCGACTAGAGATTCTCTCGCTTTTGTTTGGCCCGCCGATTCTGGAAACAAGACGAGACTGTTAGAGATGCGTGTCGCACAGACAAAAAGGCCCGCTCTCTCGCTAAATCCACGCTGCAGGCCCTGCAGGGCTCGCTAGGGGAGACACCGCTCCGAACTTTTGAACCAGCAGTACGGGACAGAGGACGCGCGACACGCGGGCTTGGCGCTTTGGGCTTGGCGCTTTGGGCTTGGCGCTTTGGGCTTGGCGCTTTGGGCTTGGCGCTTTGGGCTTGGCGCTTTGGGCTTGGCGCTTTGGGCTTGGCGCTTTGGGCTTGGCGCTTTGGGCTTGGCGCTTTGGGCTTCCCCGAAGGGCAAAAACGGCGTCCGAGCGTCCAAGGAGTACAAGAGGAAAAAGCGCCGGAGGAAGCCATTGAGGTGTGAAGTGATTCAGCCGCGGCGCGGCACGGCACGGCGCGGCACGGCGCGCATTGCATAACTGCTGCTTTACAAGCTGCGTTTCCGCCAATTACGTGCAGACGATTCGGGTCAGTTAAAAGAAACAAACTGCTGGTGTCAAGAGTTCCTGGGCGGCGCGTCCCCCCGCGTGCCCCCGCCCCCGACGCGGTCCTCGTCGCTCACCTGGAACCACGTGATGACCTGCGCGTTGGACAGGCCCAGGCCGGCGGCGATCTCATCCCGGTCGGCGGGGCTCAGGTACTTCTGGTAGAGGAACCTCTTCTCCAGCTCGAAGATCTGGTGGTTGGTGAAGGCGGTCCGCGACTTGCGCTTCTTCTTGGTCTGCTGCCGCGAGTTGAACAGGTTGAGGTGGCTGCCCGAGCCTTCTGCAACAAGAGGAGGAGGATCGGCCGGTTAGAGGAGGCGGCAAAAACGAGGCGCGCGCGACGCGCACATCGCGGCCGTGACCAAGTCCGACGCCAAGGGCTGCCAAGGGCAGCGCGTCGGCAGCGCGCCGGCAGCGCCGGGTCCGCGGAAAGAGGAAACTGGAGGAGCGTGGCTAAACGGCGCCAACGCCAACGGGTGCGTCGCGGCGCCGCGGCGTCGCGTCCCATTCCTGACGTGAGTTGCACGTTCGCGCGGATCGCTGCGCCCGGCCCTGAGGCCGCGGCGCCGCTTCATCGCTCTGTCTCTCTCGCGGCTGAGGGGCGCCCCCTGGGTGCGAGAGAGACAGAGCGACGAGTCAGTCAATGGGCGGGCTGGGCAGTGGCCGCGGGCCGCAGGCGGGGCGCGAAGCAGGATCCGGGGCCGCGCTGCGCGGCAGGAAAGAAGAACCCATTCAACGCGAGATTAACGCCGTGTGTACGGCCGTACGGCCATTCACCGGACTTTCCTAAACCACACACACACACACACACACACACACACACAGACGCGGCTACTACGCGATAAGTCCGACACGGGGCGTGGCGCGGCGTAGTGGTGGCGGCGCGACGAATCAGAGGATCCGATCCCGCGTCCCAGTGCAGTGACGGGACGGGCCGGGCCTGCCGTCGGCCTGCTGGGCCTGCCGGGCCGCGTCGCGCACGCCGGGTCGGGCCGGGCCGTGGCGAGCCGCGCCGAGGGGCGGGGCGCGGCGAGGCTCAAACCAGATTACATCGCGGGGAGACGTCGCGGCCGCCTTGACCTCCAGGGCCACGACAAGGCGAAGCCGTGAGGAAATCGGACGTCTCCCTCGGCGGTTCATTCATTCATTCATGTATTCATTCACCCATTCATTCCTTCATTGGGGTTGACTCATCCATCAATAGCCCGATGGATTAGGAGTCGTGGGGCCCACCAGGGCCTGAACCAGCCGGCCGGCGTCGGCGGCCCCCGAGGCCCCGGGGCGGCTGGCGGCTCAGGGAAGCGAGGGCAGCCCAGGGCGCCGCGCAGCAGCGTTTCCAGGGTGACCCGTGTGGAAACCAATGGCTAAGAGTGAGCTGACCCGCGTCTGAAAATTCAGACGGCGGTCAGGCCTCGGTCAGACCTTGGTCAGACCACAGTCAGGCTGAATTCAGACCGTCGCGTGAAAAAGGGCCCGTCTGAATTGTACCTGACGAGCGCCTGAGTGCCGTCTGAAAGCGGTCTGACTGAGGGCTTGAAACGGACTGACTTCGGTCTGAAAAACCGCTCATATTCAGACCGGATTCAGACCGTTTTCAGACCGACGACGGCGAGCGGCAAAAAACGATCAAAACAAGGAGACGGGCCGCCGTCGGGTGTCGAACACCGAAGTCCCGTGTGGGATGTCGGAGCGCGAACCCGCTGGGCCAGAGCGACTTCGAGGGAAGGGGGGCGCGCACGCAGAGTGTCTTTCTCCGTGCACACTGGACGATGCGATACGGGTTTTTAGTGTTGTATTGATTGTGAGAAAAGGTCCAAGTGGCCTGACACTGACAACTCGTTTAAAGTTGAATAATACAATGGTGAAGCTGAATCCTTGGCCGAATCTGATGACCATTTTCATTGACATTATTCGTTGGTTTCGGCCACGGAGGAAATGAATCCATCCATTGACAATTTGACTATCGCCCACGGGTCGGCGCAGAGACACTCTGCGTGCGCGCCCCCCTTCCCTCGAAGTCGCTCTGGCCCAGCGGGTTCGCGCTCCGACATCCCACACGGGACTTCGGTGTTCGACACCCGACGGCGGCCCGTCTCCTTGTTTTGATCGTTTTTTGCCGCTCGCCGTCGTCGGTCTGAAAACGGTCTGAATCCGGTCTGAATATGAACGGTTTTTCAGACCGAAGTCAGTCCGTTCCAAGCCCTCAGTCAGACCGCTTTCAGACGGCACTCAGGCGCTCGTCAGGTACAATTCAGACGGGCCCTTTTTCACGCGACGGTCTGAATTCAGCCTGACTGTGGTCTGACCAAGGTCTGACCGAGGCCTGACCGCCGTCTGAATTTTCAGACGCGGGTCAGCTCACTTTCAGCCATTGGTTTCCACACGGGGAGTTACGAGCGGCGTCCCCGCCCACGCCGTCACCCCCGTGGCCGAGGCCGCCGAGGCCGCGGCCGCGCTCACCGTGCGGCAGCCAGCAGGCACCGCGCAGGCACCGCGAGGCTGGCGGCCAGGACGCGGCGGAACAAAGAGGAGATTAGGAAAACTCACAAGGGCCGGCGGCAGTGGCGGCACCGCGCCCGAGAGGAAGGAGGATGGAAGAAGGTGAGAATTGACGAGGCGGGGAGGAGAGGCACTCCGACGAGTGGCCGGGCAGCGCAGCGCCCCGCCCGCTGCGCCGCCGCCACTAATACCACGTTAATTTGGAGGCGATTGCCGCCAAAAGTTGCACCTCGGCGCCGGACGGCCTGCGGTGGCCTCTGTCTCTCTCGCGCTCAGGGGCGGTCCGCATGGTCCGCAGTGGGTGCGAGAGAGACAGAGCGAGAGTGCGGGGCGGGGACAGGCGGGGCCGCGGGCTGGAATGCCGGCGCATAGATATTTGTACACGCCAAACGCAGCAGCGGCCATTAGAGAGTGAGAGAGAGGGAGAGAGGGAACCGAAGGCCGAAGGGAACCCGTCGCAACAAACGGGCTGATTTAATGGCCGCTAAATATCCGGCGGGGCGTGGCGGGGCACTCAAAGCGATCCAGTGTCACTGCGCGCCAGTCATGTTCGCGGCCCCGCCCCGCGGCCGGCCAGCCGGCCCACCGGCCCGCTACACGTGTACCCGTTCTCGCCGGGCGCGCAGGCCATCAGGCCGCACACGTGTCGCCCCTCGCACCGACCGTCATGAGAACAATCAGGGCGCCCAAATTAATGGGCCGGTCGCGGCCACCGCCCGCCGGGCCCAAGGGCCGGGCCGCAGAGCAGTCCGCGTCCCCCGGCACGGCGATGCCCCGGTGGTCCGCCCCGCCGCGCCGCGCCGCGAGCAGCAGGCGATCACCTGCGATCTTGTTCGATTAGTTGCTATGGTTGCTCCCGGCCATTAGCTGCGGCGTGCAGTCCGTGCGTGGCTCGGCTCGGCTCGGCACGGCTCGGCGCGGCTCGGCTCGGCGCGGGCGTCGGACCGTGGAGAACACCTAGGGTGCCTTACGGCCTAGGGCGCCGCCGCGCCGCCACGCCGCCGGCACCGCCAACGACGCAACGGCACCGCGATGCACGTCGCATCGCGCCGCGCCGCGCCGCCACAGCCCGCCCGCCGCGCAGGACTGACAACTCCATTTGCCCCTCCAAATTTACCGCCAAATTCAGAAAGAGGACTAAAAAGTGCCTCGCACACACACGCACGCCAGCTAATTGGCTTTCTGATGGGACTTCCCCGGGGCGGGCCGTACACTGTAGGTCGCGCTACGCGCCGCCACCGCGCCGCCACCGCGCACGCACCTGACGTGCGCAAGCCGCGCAAAAGCCGCAAGCGGCCGCAAGGCGCAAAAAGGGATAAAAGGCCCACGTCGCGTCGCGGCCGGCCCGGCGGCTTGTTTCTTGTTTCGCTCGGAAAACAGCTCCATCCGGCGAGGGGCGCGGCGGGGCAGGGCGCAAGGCGCGCAAGGCTTCAAAGGAGATGATGACCCTCGCCGGCCTGGCCGCCGGCCGCCACCAGCCCCGCCGCGTCGCGCTATAAATATGCATACCGTATCGCGGTCCGGCGGTCCGGCCGCGCCGAGCACCCACACGGACGCCGTTTAGCGAGCGGGCGCGGGGCGCGGGCGGCGCGACCACCGCGTCGACCCGTCCGGGTCCGGACACGCCGAGCGCCCCGACTGCGGCGGATTTCCTTGGCAGTTACGGCCCCCTTCGGCCTCTGGCTGGGCGACAGCCGCCATGCAGCAGACTGATTCCGAGAGTCGTTTTCGTCGCTCTGTCTCACTCGCACCTGTACGGCACGCCCCATGAGTGCGGAGAGAGACAGATAGGGCTTGATCGATGCAAGGTGAAGGCAGTCGGTCCACACAAAGGGCGGTGGTGTCGGCGCGACTGGCACTCGGAGCCGATAAGCACCAGGTCGATGACGACCACGGCGACGTCTCGGGGTGCTGCCCTGGAGGAGTCATCGCCGCCCTGCTGGAACTTCCTGGAGCTTCCTCCATCGCGCGGCTCTGGCCAACACACACACAGCACACACACGCGCACACACTCACACGTGCTATGATTAAGCTGTCTCATCACAGTCAGCCCGGAGCGGTGGTGCTGCAGTGGGGCGCTCACACACGCACACACGCGCACACACACGGAATGCTGATTAGCGAGAGGCCGTCGTGTGTTGCTGTTGTTGGCACTGCACTTGCCGCTGCGACGGTCAGCTCCTCGGCCCGTCAGCTGCTACGCCGCCCTGCCCGGCCCCACGCCCGGCGTCGGGGCGATGATACTCCATTAGCGAAGCAGCGAGGCGGTAATTCGATATCAACATTTAAATCCGAGGGGGAGGCTGCCTGCCTGCCTGCGGGGCGCGCGCCCCGCACATGGCGCATGGCGTGACTGCGAGTCCGCCTCAGCTGTCCGTCCGTCCAGGGTCCGGGTGGGCTGCGGGGCTGGACGGCTGGACCCGACTGGACCCGCAGGCCGCAGGATACACGTCGGCCAGGTCCGGCAGGACGCCGCAAGTCCGACGGCAAGCCTCGGCCGAGCCATACCGCCCCGAGATCAGCGCATTCTACTTGATTCTGCAGTCTGATTCCGAACTGTGCCTCTGTCTCTCTCACACTCATGGTGCGCCCCGCAGCGGCGCGAGAGAGACAGAGCGGAATCTGCCTGCTGCCTGCCTGCAGGCTGCGGTCGGGGATCGAGGATGTGCTGACCGCCACACGGAGAGCGCGAGAGCACAATGCGAGGGCACGCCGCCCGGCGCCGCACTCATGATCCACGCCATTATAAACACCGCGCCGTGCCGTGCCGCTGCAGGCCCGGTCGCAGCGCGCACCGCCAGGGCACCGCCAGGGCAGCGCCACACTGTTGGGCGCCGTAAAGCAAGCCGCCTCGCCGGTCGGCCCGGCCGGCCTGGCCGACCCATCATAAAGAATTATACATAAAGCCATCTAGTTATTGCACAATTACGCTGTAAAAAGCGCGCCGCCGACACGCCGTGCCGCGCCGTGGCCGCACCGCCACCGCAGCAAAGGGCCGCCGGCAAAGGGCCGCAGCGCCGCGCCGCCGCGCCCCGGGCAGCACAAGCAGCCACACAGGGCCCAAAGGCACAAAAGGGCTGCCGGCGAGGGGAAGCCAGGAAGTCAGTGCGGTCTCCGAGGCCGCCGCCGACGAACTCCTTCGTCCGAGGCCGCCGCCGCCGAACTCCCTCGTCCGAGGCCGCCGCCGACGAACTCCTTCGTCCGAGGCCGCCGCCGCCGAACTCCCTCGTCCGAGGCCGCCGCCGACGAACTCCTTCGTCCGAGGCCGCCGCCGCCGAACTCCCTCGTCCGAGGCCGCCGCCGACGAACTCCTTCGTCCGAGGCCGCCGCCGCCGAACTCCTTCGTCCGAGGCCGCCGCCGACGAACTCCCTCGTCCGAGGCCGCCGCCGCCGCCGCCGAGCCTCCATGTCCGAGGCCGCGCATCGCTCGATCGCCATTCACCAGGACGACGTCGCCGTCCTCGAGACATCCTGGCCGGCCGGGCCGATCAACGAGTCAATCACACCCACGATTGACACATCACGACCACGGCCCGGACGGCCCGGACGCGCGCATTGTCTCTCTCCGCGCCTCGCTAGAGGCTCTCTCTCTCTCCCTCTCTCTCTCTCTCTCTCTCTCTCTCTCTCTCTCTCTCTCTCTCTCTCTCGCACTCGGCCTGCTTCGCCGCTCGGCCGGGCTATGGCTGAGCCCAGGGTGGGGCCGCCGTGGTGCGGTAGGCTCATTATAGCCATCTCTTTCTTTTATCCGTCCTTGCCATTCACACCTCGTCGTTGGCCGTCTCTCTCGCACGCCCTCCTGGTCCAGCCCGGCCACCAGGGCCCCACCAGGGCCCCACCAGGGCCGGCCCGCCTCCTCCCACTCATCTCGGAGAGTCAAAGAGGCCGCCGCCTTTGAAGTGGCCGCCGCCGGCTCCTCTATGCTGTTAGTCACACCTGCCAGCAGACGAGCCCCCCCTCCCCTCCCCTCTCCTCCACTCCTTTCGCTCCTTGGCCGCCAAGCCTTCCTTCCTTTCACGGCCCCCCGCCCCGCCCCGCCCCGCCCCGCCCCGCCCCGCGCGCCCACCCGCCTGGTTCGCGTGTCCGGCCCTCCTCTACGCATTCGCCTCTCTCGTGTCGTTGACATTTCGGCATCGTCGTAAAACCGAGCAGTTCGATGATTTCTCCCGACGAATGCGATCATAACACTCCGAGAGCCGTTTCGAACTGAAAGTGCCGTGGCGGCGTGCGGGCCAAGCACAGCCCAGCCGAACGCCTGGCGGGTAGGCCGTCCCGCCGTCCAGCCTGCATCCGGGACTGCCTACCCGCCAGGAAAGAAAACAAAAAGCCCCTCCGGCCGAATGGAGCGGGATTTGAACCCGCAGGCCGCGAACAGAAGAGGCTCGATAAAAGAGGCAGCTAATCAGCACTTGCCTCTCTTTTTTTCCCCTTCCAAATGGAACGGGCCGAAGGGAATCGAGAAGGGCGCATCGCTCCGCATCGCCCCGCGTCGCTCCGAGTCTCCGAGTGCGACGAGCCATCGCGCCTGACTGAACGAGCCGTCGTGACTGGCAACATTTCCGTATTGTTCACTACTTGTCCATTTTTTATTCCGCTTCCCCGAAATAAAAAAAAGAGAGAGACGAAACGACACAACGAAAAGGAGGCGCTCTGCCGCTCAGCCACTTCGGGCACCGTCGTCGTCGTCGGCGGCGTCCTCGGCGTCTCGGTGACGGTGCTGCTCATCCTTCCTTGTGATGACAGAACGGTGACGGTGCTATGTTGCCGAGCAAACAGGTGCTTTGAGACGTCGGGGAGGATGAGAGGGGGGGGGCAGCACGCGCCGTGCCGAGCCTCACCAACAATGCGGGTCACCTGCGTGTCTCGTCGCTCTGCGTCTCTCTCGCACCCCTGCGGGACGCCCCGCGAGTGCGACAGAGACAGAGCGACAGGCTCTTCGGAATCAGTCACCTGTTGGCGGGGCGCGCCTCGCCACAATGCGAGAGGGGCGTGGGGCCCCGCGGGGTGGAGGGGGTCCCCTAGGCTCGGTACCGTACGGCTCAATCGGCACTCGGAGGGGGGCGGGGCGGGGCGGCTGGCGGTAATGTTTGCATTGTTGTTGCTGCACGTATGTTAATACCACTGCGGCACCGCTCAATCCAGAGCCGTCGAGATATCGAACGACGGAACGAACGCGCGTGCGCAAAAAGGCGAGGCGGAGGAGAGGAGCTATTCAAGCGGCGGGATGGCGGTGTACCGACGGGCAAAGCCATGGCAAAGCCGCTCGCCAGGCAACGGGCAAGGCAACGGGCAAGGCAACGCCGGCAGACAAAAGTCGATAACTCTTCCAGAACGACACGCTCCGCTCCAGCAAGCCAGCCAGCGGCACGGCGGCCAACAGTCCCGCACCTTAGCGGTCCGCGCGCGAGCTGGAACGCCCGGTTTGCATTCCGCGGGGCGTTCCGCGGGGCGTTCCGCGGGGCGTTCCGCGGGGCGTTCCGCGGGGCGTTCCGCGGGGCGTTCCGCGGGGCGTTCCGCGGGGCGTTCCGCGGGGCGTTCCGCGGGGCGTTCCGCGGGGCGTTCCGCGGGGCGTTCCGCGGGGCGTTCCGCGGGGCGTTCCGCGGGGTGGCCTGCTGCTCCACAAGCCGAGCATTATAAATTCCACGACGGAATTATCCGCAATTAACCACGGGCGTGGCGGTGGTGGCCGCGGCACAGGCGCGGCGCCGATCGCCGCCACGGAGCACCACGATCACCACCACCATGGTGGGCACGCCGATGATTGCCGCGGACCACACACGCGCCCCTCGGCGTTAAGTAACAGCTTCTGGAACGAATAAAAGTGGTGTACGCGTAGTGGTGTGTACAAGCGGAGGAGCAAGCTGTCTCAATTACCGGGATTCTAGCCCCGCCCCGCCCGCCCCGCCCCCCGGGCCTGACGGGGACGGGGACGCGGCGCGCCACCCCCGCCCCCCTACGGCCCCCCGCCCCCCGCCCCATTGAGGTCCGCGCCGCGGGCCTTGTTTACCGAGCTTCTAGGAAGGGCGGCGCTGCCTCGCTGCCTCGCTGCCGCGCACGGCGCACGGTGCGCGGGGCTCCACTCCACCCGGTAGAGGCTCGCGCCGGCTTGCGCCCATTGGGGCCTTTGAGGCTTTGAGCACGGCCGCGTCTAATTTTAAGGATTCCTGGAAGCGCGCGGCTCGGCGCGGCGCGGCCACTAAACGGTGGCATGACGGCCGGGCCGACGGCCGGGCTGTACGCTGCGAGCATTGTGCGGACGGTCTTAAGGGGGCACACCAGTGAAAATCGGCAAATTTTTGCCTTCTCTTTTATTTAATCTTATTTTTCAGCTGTTCATCCCGAGTCGAATGCCGCAAACCCCACCCCGAAATTCCAATTACTTTGGCTTGTGCACATTTTTCAGGTTGCTAAAAAGGTAATTATTTTTGCATATTTTTGACCAATTGTTTACGGTCAGTGTTTTCACTTGAACTTCAATTAAAAAAACCCTTGAACCACCCAAACGCAGTTAAAAAGAGGGACATTTTGGCGCAAACTGAACTAAAATACGTCAAAAAACGCATTTATAATCCGAAAAAAAACACGTCAAATCTATGTTTCCACTTAAAGGGCTTTTTCTCAAAACACCTTTTTTGCACCTTTGTGCCACTCTCACGGGTGCAAAAATTAAGATAATTTAATGCGGTTTGCGGCAAAATGTTCGTCACACTTGCGTCTATGGTCTGAACCTCGGAAATGGCCATCCCATAAATAGGACGTGGACTGCAGCCATGGAAGTGCGAAAAAATTGGTTAAAAAATTTGTTTCTATATTTGCCTTCTGAAAAAACAAATTCAAAATCATTCTTTTTGCATGCCTGTGGTTCAGACCATAGCCACATGTGTCCTAATGAGAAATTTTCAAATCCCGTGCGCGAAGCTCAATCCAGAGAGGCGGAATCGTGGCAGGAGTGAAGCAAGGTCGTTGAAAAATGAAGTGCACTGGCGCTTCATCTTGCCATCGCCACCTCGCTCTCCCATACTGATTTTCCTTTTCTTTGACATAATTTTGAGCCAAGAATAAAATATCAATCGAATACATCGGTTACTTTTTTCAGAATGATCGTTTTTCGAAACCTCTGCATTTTCACTGGTGTGCCCCCTTAATCGCAACAAGAGCCCGGCCAGCATGGCGGCGAGCTTTGGCTTCGGCACGAACATGGCGGCGGCCCGGCGGCCCTCCACACACACGGCCAGCACGGCCTCGGCCGGAGAGAGCGGGACAGAGCGCAGCACGTCGGCGTCGAGGAGGCCGGCCGAGGCGTGGGCCACCCAAGAGGTAAGGCCGCAGTCGGCCGGTCGGCCCCGCGAGCGCGCCGCCGTGCCGCCCTGCCGCGCCCCAACGCCGTGATGTATGAGCGCGCGCCCACCGCGCCCCGCCCCGCCCCGCCCCACCCCGCCCCGCCCCGCCCCGCCCCGCCCCGCCCCGCCCCCGGCCGCGAGCATCCCGGTCCAATAGCACGTGTGGGCTGGCGCGGCCAGCGTCTAGCGTCACTCTCGTGACACGGAGGCGTGACGTGACGCCGTGGCCGCGTGACAGTCACGCGACGGCTTTCTCGCCGCGCTGCGCTGCGCTGCGCGAGGCCCAGAG
Source organism: Thrips palmi (assembly GCF_012932325.1). NCBI lineage: Eukaryota > Metazoa > Arthropoda > Insecta > Thysanoptera > Thripidae > Thrips > Thrips palmi. Next base: position 556,313 of record NW_023144635.1, read on the forward strand.
GCCCAGAGGCCCGGACACAGAGGCCTAGAGGCCGAGGCCCCAGTCATTACAGCCCCACGCGCGTGCCTCGCACCACGCTGGCATCACGCGAGCCGCCGTGTTGTTTGTTCGCCGTTTAATAACGCATCACACACGCACGGCCGGGGTGCTCTCTCTGCCCGTCTCTCTCGCTCTCGGGGCGTTTTCCCATGGCGCCGCGGTTCGAGCGAGCGAGCGAGCGGGACAACCGCCGCATTAATTCAACGCGAGTTAGAAATTGAAATTAACCGGGAGATCGTCGTACTCAGTGCGCTATCAGGTGGTAGTGGAGGGAGACTTGATTGAAAAGTATGTAAACCAGGAGAGGTCGCGGTGTCATGATGATGGACAGACCGAGAGGTGCGAGTCTCGACGTGCAACGGTGGTGGAGGACGACGTGGAGCCGGTCGCCCCCATGCAGGCCATGTAGGCCGTGCAGCAGGCTGCCGGCCGCGCGCCGCGCCCCGCCACTGCTGCGGGCGCTGCGCTGCGGCCCACGAGGCTTGGCGGCCTGGCGGCAGCGCGGCCGGCTAAACGGGCCAATGGCAGCCGGGCCTCCGGCAGCCAATCAGCGCTCGACGAGGCGCGGCGCGGAGGGGAGGGGGCGGGGAGCAGGGGGCGGGGCCCAAGGCCACACCCAGCCGGCAGCACACTGCAGCACACCGGCAGAGCAGCGGAAGGACGACGACGGCGGACGTCCTCGTCGCGGAGGAGGCCAAGGAGGCCAAGCCAAGGACGCCGTCGGTCGACGACGCCTCTGCCCCAACATGGCGGTCGGCCCGCCGCCCTCCCCTCCTCCATCATAATTCTAATGAAATGCGCTGCCGCGGATCACAAGCTCATCATTAAGAAGGCACCGCCTCATCAACATTCACATCCACCCACCGCCCTCTCTGTGTCTTTGTCAAACAGCTGGCAGCCTCACACACACACTCACACATACACACACTCTCTCTCACACATACATAACACTTCATAGTATTGGGTGCCCGGCTAATAATATTCCAACTTCCAACACAAAAGACACACACACACACACACACACACACACACACGCAGTCGCGGTCGGAATGGCTGGCTGGGCAACAATTTTATGAGTGTAACTATTATGCATAATTGGTTGTGAACTCCCAGGCAGAGATACGCTCAACGAGCACGCTGGCCGTCGCTGCCAGCGTCTAACTGGGCTGTTTGGAAGATGGTTGGCACGGCGCGAGGAGGAGGGTGGGGTGGGGAGAGAGAGGGAGGGAGAAAAAGAAAAAAAAAAACACGAAAAGTGCCGGCAGCTCTAGCGCGCCGCGGCAGTGCCACGCGCTATGGCAAAACGCAAATGCACGCGGCATCAGCATTGTAAAATATGCGGCAGCCCGGCGACTCGGCGAGCACCGAGCGCACCGAGCGTCAACGGGGTAATGAGACCTGTCGAAAACAAAGCAAGAAATCCCGGAGTGTAACGACTTTGACTTGCGCTTCGTTCGGCGGACTGTTGGATCACCAATGCTTGTTCTTTTTTTTTTCAGGCTATGCAAAATGGGGGCGTTTTTTTTTTCTCACCGCGTCTCCCCCGCGGCGCCGCGGGTGAAGGCCGCGCGCTTGCATTTGCATGTCCGAGATGGATGCACCTACTTATCCCACGCACACACGCGCACAGGCACACACACACATCTGCGAGCGTCGTGCCGATAAGCCTCGGCGACTGCGAATACCAGGCCCGCGTCGCTACCCCACGCTCGCTGCCTGCTCCGCGAGGCGGACACCGAGAGTCCCCCGCGCTCGGAGTAGCGACGGCCGCCTGCAGCAGGCTGATCCCGATCCGAACAGTTGCTCCGTCGCTTCTGCTGTCTCTCTCGCTCTCACGGGGCGTCCCGCACGGGTGCGAGAGAGGCAGAGCGATGAAGAAACCAGTGTTCGGAATCGGCCTGCTGCAGTCCGAGTAATTTTAAGACGTGTCGCGTCGAGCGCCGGCCGACCGGTAAGTGACCACCAGGCACGGTCGGGCACGTTCCACGGGGAACTCCGAGTCGCCGGCCGTATTACAGAGCGGCGAGTCTCTCTCTCTCTCTCTCTCTCTCTCTCTCTCTCTCTCTCTCTCTCTCTCTCTCTCTCTCTCTCTCTCTCTCTCTAATCGCGGGGATGACGTGCCCGCCCGCGCGTGCCTCTCTAAATACCGTCCGTCCTTCTCTCTTTCCCGCCCGCGGTTCGTCATCGCTTTTCACCGCGAAGGGGTTTGAAGAGCCAGCCCACTTGCCTTCAATAAGGCGGCCACTCCGTCGGCGAGGTTGGCAGCCTTGGCGACTCACTCGGCACACTGGGCACGGCCAGGCACGGCACGGTTGGCAACAGTGCGGTGCGCCTAAAGGCGAGAGTGAAACAACGCGACAAGCAGCGCGGGCGTTATGTCAGCCGATCATCGCGACCGAGTCAACTCAAAGATCACATCGCAACACAGAAATAATTTCTAAACAAAACGATGAAAGAAAAAGAGAAACGAAAAAAAAAGAGTTGTAATGGGCAGTGACGCAGATGTAGATGTCATACAACGGGATGCAAGTCAGCGCCTCCTCGATACCACGAGTGATCAGTGTGCACAGCTGGGAGCAAGGGAGCACCCCGCTCGCGCTCTCTCTCTCTCTCTCTCTCTCTCTCTCTCTCTCTCTTCGACTACATGGTTAATGATGTGATCCAATGATATCATGAAAAGGGGTGTGCACGGCTCACAATAAGCAACGAATTTGTCACGGCCTCTCTCTCTCTCTCTCTCCATCTCTCTCCCTCGTCTGATTTCTGACAGGCCGAGTGGTAATAGTGCGCCTCAACAGTGCGACGTAATCCAGCCATCGACGACGCTGTATGACGATTGACTGCTGTCCGATTCCGAAAAGTGCTTTCGTCACTCTATCTCTCTCGCGCTCGCGGGGAGTCGCGTGGGGGCGGGGCGGGACAGAGACGGAGCGAGTAACCACGGGGAGTCGTACGCATACGTTCGCTCACTCTCGGGCCGGTGGAGAGAATGGCGCACCTGGCTTGGGTCCTGGCGGCCTGGCGGTCGACGGGCACGTCCGCGCCGAAGAGCACCTGTCCGTCGGTGCCTTACCGAGTCCTCCACTCGCTTTTAATGACTATGCCCTGTTGCGTGCCGTGCGAGTGCCGTGCGTCGAGCGCGTCTTGCCCAAGCGGCGCGTGCGGATACGCCGGGCTAGAGCAGTCCCTGTCTCTCGCGACGACACCACACTCTCTCTCACTCGCGCCGCCACACAGTGGGCCACGGCCATGGCGGCCCGCTGGCCTGCCCCGAACATGGCTGATGGATTCCTCCGACGAGCGGCCCGCTGCCCAAACCCAAACTGCGCGTCCATTGGCCGGCAGTCATTAGGCGATAGCGATAGCATCCCAGATAAGCAGGGCAAACAAACACGGACGCCTTTTTCGTTTGGTTTTTTGTTTTCGTTTCGTTTTGTTGGCCACACTTCGCCACCTCCCCCTCGGCCCGCTCCGAGGCCCGCTCCCTTCCGTGGGCTTTTCGGCGGCGGTGGCGTGCTCGAGATGCTATCGCACTGGAATGACATTGTGGCACGTTGGCAACACTGCGGGCCGGCTCGCGGTTGGCCGGCGCGGCGCGGCGCGGCAAGGGGTGAGGCGGTCGAGGCCAGGGAGTCCCTGGCAGGGACGCTCCGAGGAGACACCACAGGTGAGACGGCTAGCGCGTGAGCGGAGTGAGCGGCGAACAAGGACCGCCGCGGCGCGACAGAGACGGACAATCCGATTCCAAATAACAAGCACGCGCTCGAGACGAGGCCCGGGCCGGGTCGCCGCCACGGCACTCCGCGTCGAACCCTTACTTAGGCCCCATCACCTGCCCTGGCCCTGGCCCTGGCCTGCCCCGGACGGTAATCACACGGTGATATACTTGTCCGCGGCCTTGTGGACCACATCGTGGTGCCACGGCGCGGCGGCAGGCACAATGATGCGCTCCAGCACCACGAGTGCATGCTCCCCGTGGGAACGCAGTGCCATGCAGTGCAGTGCACAGTGCGCTGCCCAAATGAGCCCCACACTATAAAGCCCTAAAGTCGTCGCGCTGCTGCCAAGGTTTCCCCAATTAGAACCGGACTGGGCGCCTCTGCTTCTAAACACCTCGTCGGCCGGCCATCAACACCAAACACACACACTCACACACCGTTAGCTCGCTGGGCGTTTACGACACGATGCGTTTCAATTTTCCCCGGAAAAAAAGATAAACAATAACAATCAAGGGGAAAGAATAAAGGGGCATCTAGCGCGGTGCGAGGGTGCGAGGTGAGGGGCAGAGTCCCACGGCAGGGTGCCGCACAGTGTACTTGATTACCCCCACCACCGCGCCGGCCGGCAGACTGGTTACGAACAGCGCTTCGTCGCTGCCTCCCTCTCTCTCGCGCTCCCAGGCCGCCCCGTTGAGGTGCGAGGGAGACGGGGCGCGCCAGTGTGCCGCAAACGAGTCGTCGTGAATTATTAGCGCGGTAATAGGGCTTTGTATCTCACCGCGTGGCGCTGCCAGCCCTGCCAGCCCCGCCGGGCTGCCGGCCGGCACGCCATACGCAGCGGGCGCGGCGGGCCGGGCCGACGAGGCTGGCAACCACCTCGCAGGTCATTGTTCCGTGCACCTAATTGCCGCGTCCAGGGCAGGCAGCACCGCGAGGCACCGCGGCCAGGCACTACTTGTCAATCATGCGAGGTGTCGGCCGGTGTCGGCGCGGCGGGGTCACCACGCCCTCGCCGTCACACCGACAAACAAACAAAACAAATCGGCGCAAAACGCCGCAGCAAGTGGCGGGGATCGAACCCGAGTCCCACTGCGCCAGCCTCGCCGCCTCGCGGCTCGGCGATTGAGCGATTAGCGGCTGCGAATGAGGATCGCGGCCGTCATCGCCTCGGCCGCGGCATCGCCGTGGCATCGCCGTGACGACGTGCAGTGTGCATAATGATGACACGGTGCCAGGCCGCCAGCCTTTGCCGCGCCTCGTACAAAGCCGTACAGAGCGAATATTTAATCGCGGAGGCTGCGTCGCGATCGGCAAACGCACGCTCACTCTCTGTCTCTTTGCGCAACGGGCGGCCCCTCGCCGCCCCAGCACACCTTGACGGCATGCCCAATATATACCCGGGCCGGGCCGAACGAACCGAGACCCGAGAGCGCGGCGCGGCGGCGCACATGTGTGGCGAATCCGACAAGACCGACCCGGACCGACCTGTGGACCGACCGCACGGCGAAAGGCAATGGCGGCGGCCATTGCCGGCATTGCGCAACCCGCGAGGCGCGCCAGAGGGACACACTGCTAACCACTTTTTCGTTTGCCTCCGTTTGCATTTGTTTATTTTGGGGGTGCGGCGATCTCCGCGGCTGTGAGGCAACCCCCTTGCGGGTGGTCCTCGTCGCAGGGCACACCTACGCCACCGCCGTCGTCCTGCAGGCTGAGCCGGAGGTGCCGTCGCTCTGTCTCTCTCGCACCCACACGGGCCGCCGCACGAGTGCGAGAGAGACAGACTGCTCGCCACGACGACGACGGGCCGCGCGCCACGGATTCACGCCCCATCGCCAGCGGGCCGGGCCGGGCGGGGCGGGGCCAGACGGGGGCACGCGCGGCGTTTCGGGTGGCGGCCGTGGCGGCAGGGGGCTAGACACACTCACACACACTTTCACTCTCGTTTGCGCGCGTGCGGGGGTGGCGGGGGCGGGGACCCCTCCGTCGGTGGGCCCAAGCCGAAACTCCGAGCGGAGAGTTCGGTGACAGCGCCGCCGAACGAACAGGCGCCGTTTCCTTGGCCGCCACCTCGGCGGCAAGGCTCGGTGCGCTACTTCAGTTCGACGGGCTGCTCTCGGTGCTCCCCGCCCCGAGGCGCGTGCCGGCCGAAGGCGTCCGCAACGCAAACAGTCCAAAAAGACAAGGGACGCGCAAAAAGCGTGAACGACGCACTTCTCCGGCTGGACGGCGGCGTCCTCTGCGCGGCACCCTGGCGGGCGAGGCGTGCCTCTGGCGGCGGCCTCTGCCTCTGGGGTAGCTCGGCGCGCCGGCCTCTAATCCAGGCGCCGCCAACAAAGCCTTTTCCCTTTTCCTTACATTCTGCCGGCCTGACGGGCTGCAGGGCCGCCTCGCAATGGCGAGGAGGCCAAGTGGGTCGTAATGGCTCGGTAATGATAGCCATTGGCACGGGGGGCTCGGAGTGCACCGAGTACACGCGCCTCGCGCGCTGGCCACGGGCGGTGCGGGCACGCTCCGCGGCCACGCCGTAGAGGGCGCCGTCCTGGCCGTCCGCGCCGAGCGCCGCCCGCGCGGCCACCCCAAGGGCGGATCCAGGGACGGGTCCTGGGGGCTGAGTGCAGCAAAAGTCGCCTTCCTTTCGGGGATCTCCGTGCCAGTGACACCCTCGCCCACGCCGTGACGCTGTTGTTGGTTCCTGTTCATTCGCTGGCTCATTCACGCGGCCTTCCGTTCCGTCCGCTTGGCCTTCCCTTCCTGTGTGGCCCCACACTGTGGCCCCGGCCCGGGGGGCTCCCCGGGGGGAAACAGGAGCCAACACACATTCCAGGAATCCCGCCTGGAAACGGGAAGACGGGGCGAAAAAAGGCGCTCTTCGGCCCTAAATCGTCGGGGTAATAGACTGACGACGTATCTGTGGCATAGGTCGCCCCCACCCCACGCGTCGCTTAGCACCCCCGGCCTTACAGTGGCGTGCGCGGGACGCGGGGGGTATTTTCAGCCTTTACTGCCCCGTAAGGCGCGGGATCACCCCCCGGAGGTGCAACGTTGGGGCCGCGCGGGTCCGGCCCCCGCGCGGGGTATAGCCGGGGCTGCTTTGGTCAATACTCCCATCTCATCTCCGTTGCTAAAAGTGTGGCACTTTCCCGAGAGAGAGCACCACTGTCAGCTACTTGCAAAAAAAAAATGAGGACCAAATCCAGGTGACAAAGTCCTATCCTCCATGTGCATTTCCTTATTGTCGGCGCAGCCTGTTTTGGCAGTGTAGACGCCGGGGCAGCCGAGACGATCTCCCTCACCCTCGTCAAAGTGCACAAAGACGGCTTGACAGGTGGCTCTCTGCGGGCGTGCAGCAACGAACTCTTTCTTCAAATTTCAAATTTTCGAATTCGAACATGTTTTAGCTGTGTTCCTTGTTTCATTGCGGTTTCGGCGGTATAAAACTTTATCCAAATAGAGGAAAATTGAATGCTCGCCTCCCTGCCCCCATCCGAGAAGTGGGCCGTCTGGGGCTGCCCCAGTGGCCGGGCGCGCTGCCGGTCCTCGCCTCCGAATCCTGGCGACTGCAGCGGGGGGAGGGGAGGGGGCACGCGCGGCGGAGACAATAGATCGGAATGCAGCCAGGTGTCCATCACAAACTTGACACGCCGCACCGGCCAACCTCCGTGCAGTTCCGAAAACCTCCGCCGCGCCACCTCTCAGAGCGCCACGAGTCGACCGCCAAATTCAAAACGAGTAAAAGCAGGGAAAAACAGTGCTTTTTTTGTGCAGCTCACCCTCAGAAAGTATCGATACCACAAAAAATCTGAAGGTAGATTTGTGCAGGGGAAAGACGTGCGCACACGTTGTGGTACCTCTGGGAACGAAATCCCAGGGGCATGTCTGTCAAATCTGGAGTTGAACTTTGACCAAATTTTAGCCCAACTTTGACCAACTATTTGGACTACATAGAGCTTCGCCACGAACTTCGGAGGTACCACAACGGATAGGCGCTCATTTTTACTGCCGGAATATGTTTTTAGTTTTGGTCTACGTTTCGTACTTTTGGTGGGTGAGCTGCACAAAGATTGAACAGTTCAACGCTCAATATCTTTGTTCAAATTTGAACCAGCGCCAAAAAAATTTGTGGGGTGCATCAGAAGTGTGTTCCGAACACGTGTACAAAATTTGAGCCCAATCCGTTAACTTCAGTTTTAGGTGATCCCGCGCCGTAAGCAATGAGGTAACCATCGCGCCTCCGAGGCGGAGTCACTGCAGCGCCACCAGCTCCAGGTCGCCGTCGTGCCCCTGCACACGTGTGTCCTCGAGGCCCCCGTCGACGGCGGCTTTACAGGTCCCCGAGGACGGCGTCGACGGCGTGGCCGCGGGGGGAACGAACGCACTCCGAGGACCCGGCGCAGCACAGGCGCGGCGCTGACAGGCGCCAGACGCGGCGACGCCGTGCAGGCCGTGCGGGCCCTCGACGTGACGCCCCAAAGTCAACACACGGCGGCGTGGGCGTGGCGGCCGAGGTACCCGCGATACCGTTTGTTAAACGGTTTGTGTACGGACTGCACGCCGCTCGGCACGCCGCGCCGTGTTTGATTACCGGCCTGTTTATTTGTGCGGCGGGGGCGCGGCGGCCGGCCACACTTAGCGGAGTACGGCGGCGAGCCCCCCGCGGGGCCCAGCGGGGGCATGACGGGCACCCCGAGGGGCCGAACGCGCTCGCCAATTCGGCAAACTGATTGCACTCGGCCGCGCCGGACGACGGCGGCCTGGCGTGGCGCGGCGTGGCGCGGCGTGGCGCCCGGACCGACTGGGGCGCAAAAACGCGGCGTGCGGGAGGGTGGCGGGGCGTAGCCCGGCATGCATGGGGGTGGGGGCGACGCGCGCTGAAAATGCTCAAATTGTTTGACGTTGTTAGGATTCCAGGGCAGATTGGGCCATCATTCAAATGGCTCTGCGGCCCTGCGGGGGAGCGCAGCACAATCGTGGCGGGGCGTGGCGGGGCGCGGCGGGGCGTGGCGACCGGCGACGTGTCGACAAAGATGACACTCAGCCGAGGACGGACGGGCAGGGGCGCAGAGGGGCGGCCAGAAAAAGAAAGACGGACACACCAACAATTTTGATATTCCAATTTGTTGTTGTTCTTGATGGCGCACTCTCCGCACCCGCTCGCGTCGCACGTCAACGCACGCCCGCCCCTCCCCTCGACAAATCACGCACGCGCGTGCGTGCGCCGTGCGTGCGTAAAAAACAGCACGGAGTGTCCACACTCTACCAAAAATGTCCTGTCAATGCCTTTAATTTATTACCAGTTTTCACTGTAGGTCAATTCACAGCGTTTACTGTGATCTGCTCACGGGATTCACTGTGATCTTGTTCGCGGTGTTCACTGTGATCTGGTCCCCAGTAAACACTGTGAGTTTGACGACGCTGAGCACCGAAGTACTGCAAATCAGGCTCCAGTTCACGGCGTTTACTGTGGCCAGATCACAGTGAACACTGTGAGCGAGATCACAGTGAACACCGTAAACTAGTTCACAGCAAACGCCGTGAATGGCATAACAGCAAACATTGGTAAAAAATTAACGGCGTTGACAGGACATTTTTTGTAGAGTGCACCTCGGGGCCCCAGCCACCTCCACTGCCCCGCCGGCATTGCTTGACGTTTCGTTTACTTTGTTGTGACAGCCCTCCGCTGCATCCAGGGGGGCTCGCTCGCTGTGCGCGCCGTGATTTAGACGTGGCGTTCGTGCGTGTGTGTGCGTGTGTGTGAGCAGCCCCCCTAACGACAACATAAATCTCTGCGGTTGCCTTACTGTGTGTGGGTCCCTGCTACACATATATTTGTGTTTCTCCCCCACCCCCCTACGCGCACACACGGTGGCTGCCTGACGTCGCGGCCACACACACACACACACACACACACACACACACACACACACACACACGCCCTGACGAGGTGTCGCTTCCCAGAGGGTGACCGCGCTTCGGACCAGTCCGCGTTTTACGCCCCGGCAGGAAGTGGCCAGCAGCAGACTGATTGCGAGAGTCGTTTTCGTCGCTCTGTCCCACTCGCACTCGTGGGGCGTTCCCTATGGGCGCGAGGGAGACAGGGCGACGCAAACGACTCTACCGGTCGGTCGCAGCGAGTCATGGCAGTCCCGGCCGGCCAGGTGGCCGCTCCGCGGTGCGGTGGACGCCGTCCAGACGACTTGTCGAGGTAAAGAGGCCCGCAGAAACGCGGCCTGGACGCCTCCGCGCCGCCGAGCGGTACTAAATCGATTCCCGCCCCGGCCTCGGCTCGGCCCCGCTAGGGCCCCGCCACCCCCACGGCCTCCTTGATGCGTAATTAGGGGGCTCTAGTGGGCCGTGAAGGGCCGCAAGGCTATTTCTGCGCATTCGCCGAGTCCGCCTGTCTTCTGTCCGCCCGCCCGCCCCGCCGCCGTCCGTCCGTCTTCTGTGGAATTTGATTGATTAATTTGATCGATGCGGTCGGTCGTTCGGACTCGCTATAAAAGTCAAACGCGACGTGCTCGCGTCCAAACAATCCCCTTTGTCTTTGAGAGCCCCGCGTGCCGTGTGTCCAAGTGTGTGTGTGTGTGTGTGTGTGTGTGTGTGTGTGTGTGTGTGTGTGTGTGTGTGTGTGTGTGTGTGTGTGTCCGCTATTGTGCTGGGCGCGGCGTGGCGCGGCGTGGCGCGGCGTGGCGCGGCGTGGCGTGGCGTTATACGCGAGGTTGCCGACGTGAGGTGCTAAGTACAGCCCTGCCCTGCACGCCGGCCCGGCCCGGCCCGGCACGGCCCCGACACTGGCGGCGCGGCCCAACAAGACCCGTCCAGGCGTGGCGGCGCGGCGACTCGCATCCTAATGAGAATGAGTGCGTTGGATGCAATCTGCAAACAAGCGCGGTGCGACTAGAAGGGCCAGCCAGGCCAGCCTGCCGCCAGCCAGCCGGCCGATCGACAGGTGAGCCGCCCAGGCAGGCAGGCAGGCAGGCAGGCGGGCGGGCAGGCAGGCAGGCAGGCGGGCAGGCAGGCAGGCGGGCAGGCAGGCAGGCAGGCGGGCAGGCAGGCAGGCAGGCAGGCAGGCAGGCAGGCAGGCAGGCAGGCAGGCAGGCAGGCAGGCAGGCAGGCAGGCAGGCAGGCAGGCAGGCAGGCAGGCAGGCAGGCAGGCAGCACGCCACGCGCCAGCCAGCAACCAACGAGCTCGTTATTTTTATTTTTATTTCGCATGGACCGCGCGGCATCGCGAGGTGGAGAACAAGACCGACGTTGAGCGTCGCGCACTGCGTTATGAGCGATGCCTCGACTCGCCTCCCTTCCGATTTGGCCGCGGCCCAAGCCGAGTGACGTCAGGTGTGAACATCGGGGGCCTGCTGGCCTGCCCCGAGCGCACGGCCCTCCCGGCCGCCGCCGGCCTGGGGGGTTAAATTGAAAGAAAACCATTAGCGATGTTGTTCGTGGCAAAGGGGGGCTAGATGCGAGATCTTTGCGCATTCGTCAAAGTCAGCAGGGCTAACAGGATGGGCAGCGGTGATCTCTATCAGGAGCCTGAGCCACTAAATGGCTCGAGTAGGAGGAAAAACTAGACCATTGACAAGACACGTATTCATACACGTTTGGCAACGGCAGCTGAAAAAACGACTTTTCCTGAATGAAAAAATGTGAAGGTAAACATGGAATTTGTCTGAGAAAAAAGACGGCGGCCGTCCCGGATGCACTGCACTGCAAGGAAGACGCCCTGAGATACAAATGATGTGAAGGGGCGACAAACAGGCGGCAGTCAAAACCAACAACGCGTGGAGAGTAATGTCCCCCCACTCCCTGCTGCCCCCCCCCCCCCTCCTTTTCCCAAGGGCCCCCGCGCCCCCACTTACGCCCCCACCAGATATACACTATAAATTGACATCAGATGTGCCGGCGGGGTCGGCCGGGTCGGCCGGGTCGGTCGCCCTGAAGCTTTTGGCAGCGGCGGCCTCCATCTGCGGATCGGCTGCTATTCTTACCTGGCCGGGGCGCGCATTTGTCACGTCCAACACAAACAGCTTCAAATTGCACATCACACACCTGGCTCGGATATTTATTTACCAACCCCGCCGGCATGGTTACGTAGCGAGCTCGCCGCCGCAAATTGTTTTTATGGAGCTACCTTTTATTCTCTCTCTCTCATCATGACCCGACGCGTTACTGATGTAACCTTCGTCCTTTACAAAAATTGTTTTCGGCCATTTCCTACCCCGAGTACCACAGCATTGGTCCACATCAAAACGACAAAACGGGAAGTGATAGAAACGAGACGAGTTAAATCGGTTACAGCGACAGCAATTAGGACGCTTGTCAGCACAGGGGGGCATTTGGCAGCCGCGGCGGCCTCTGGGGCCTCGCGGGGGAGTGGGGGCGGTCAGTCGGGGCGCGGGCGGGGCCCGCCGCGGCGTCAAGGGGTATTAGCGCCACGCCGTGCCGCAGCGGCCCGTTCAGCAGCAAAGCAGCAGCACTTTGCAACGACGTTCGCCGTGACAGTCCCGTGACGGCACCGTGACGCACCGTGACGCCCCGTGACACGCGGCGCGCATCGAGCGCAAGTTGTTCGCACGTGCTGATCATCACCTGCCAGTTTATCTTCATTCCTTCTTTTTTTTTGGTGCTGATTGATCGGGAACGAGTCTACGCGAGTAATGTGTGTTCGTGTTCGTGTGAGTGTGTGTGTGTGTGTGCGTGTGCAAATGGCAGCCAAGGCCGCGGCCCAACGGCATAACAAGGGGGCGCGACACAGAGGTGCTCGTTGTCGCAACAACCTGCGCCGCCAGCTTTTTCCTCCTCCAACGAGACGCACTTCCTGCTGCGGCGGCCGCGGCGGTGGTGGCCGTGGTGGAGGCCCTCGTGGTGGAGGCCCTCGTGGTGGAGGCCCTCGAGGTGGAGGCCCCCACCATGAATTCATCTGGCTCATCAGCATACAGTATGCGGGCCGCGCTGCACTACGGGGCACTACACTGCACCGAGCCGACGCCGCCGCGACGCCGCCCCCGATGCCGCCCCTGACGCCGCCCCCGACGCTGCCCCCGTCGCTGCCCCCGACGCCGCCCCCGACGCCGCGCGCGCACGCGGAAGTGCGTCGGCGACGTGTTCCCAGACGACGACGGCGGCGGCCCTTTGGGATCCACCCATGCGTGGCGGTGCAAATTAGGCCGATGGTGCACGCCGTGCACGCACGTGTGTTGCTTCAGACAGGGTCACGCTGGTGGCGGCCCGGCCTCGGCCCGGCCTCGGCCCCGGGGGCGCTCTGGCGCAGGCGGCGCCAGGCCTCTGCTCAAATGGGGCGGCGGGGCGCAGCAAGCAGAGGCCGCCGCCGTCCTGCCCAATTACCCAGGAAGGCGCCGACGACGGCGGCGTCGCGGCCGTGGGAGCAGCCCGGCCGAGCGCGGCGTGCAGCACGTCGCCGTCGACGCGGTCCTCGGGGGGCCGTAACGTCACCCTCGACGTGTTGACTTGGGACGGCCGCCGTCCGGGCTGTCCGGCCGGTTTGTCCCACTTTGAGCACTTTATGAAGGCGGCCGGACCGCGCGGCGTGCGGCCGGTGCAGCCCCAGAGGAGCAGCACCAGTAAATCCGAGAAAAACGAAGCATAGCGCGTCGGCCGCCGAGCACGCCAAGCAGGCCCAGCGGACCGCAAAGCAGGGCAGGTGTCGCCGCCAAGCCGCGACCAGAGGCAAGCGCCTCGTCGCTCTGTCTCTCTCGCACCCCAACGCGACGCCCCACGAGTGCGAGAGAGACGAAGCGACAACGGTTCGCGACGACACTATAGCAGCTGCAGCCTCTTTACGACTACCTGCATCACCGCAGCGCCCGGCGACGCAGCGAGGTCTGCGACCGTCCCGAAAAACCAATCGCGACAAACCACGTGGGGTTTCCGACTCCACTCCGCGGGGGGCGACGCGACGCCGCCGCGGTCATCGGCCATGCGACGGGCTGCCCCTCCACTGTAGTGCCACTACACTTCCATTGGTCGCGGGGCTGCTCGGCCACCTGGAACCCCCTGGACCCGGAGCGACGTTTACCAGTGCGGGCAACGCGGGGCAACGCCGGGGCAGCCAACGGTAACAACGACTAATGACGGCGCAGTACAATCAGAGATGACCAAGGTTTTACTTCTCCGCCGCCATCTTTTTCCTTTTCCCTCCGCGGGGCGGCGAAGGGATCACTGGCCTTGTTAGGCCGGCCAGCCAGCTGCGGGTCGCGTCGGTGGCGCGCCACGGCGGTGGGTGGTCGCAGCTGGCTGGCTAACCATCCCGCCGGCTAATTTGAAACAACCAGCGCGACGGACAGCCGCCAGGAACGCGAAAATAAAAAAAAAACCTCAACGTGGAAAGAAAAAGAAATTGGCGAGATTAGAGCCCGCAGCACTTGACGTGGCGGAGACATCGACAGCACGACGCCTCGCACCGATGATGATTTGTATCTTTTTGTAAATTTTTTTTCGCCCGCACTGTCCGACGCAATAAATCCGAGCCATCTGGTCTTTATAGGCTCCACGCTGCTCCACCACCAGTGCTCCACCCCCAGCCCCGGAGCCACCCGGAGTCAATATAACGAAAAGGCGGCAATGCAGTAAATAAGAGGCAGGGAATGCCGTGTCCGCTGTCCAGTCGAGTGGAATAAGTCGAGTGGACGAACAAGTGCACACGTGAGGCCATCGGCCATCCATCAACCCAGTCCAGTCCGCGCCGTCCCCGCGATCCGTACGGCGCCTGCTCCTTTGTCACCATGACGGGCACGCCCCGCCCCGCCCCGCCCCGCCCCGCTCCGCCCCACTGCCACGCCCCTGCACCGTGAAGCGACATCGCACGTATCGAAGGAGGAAAAGAAAGCAGCAACACATCCGGCACCGCGACGGGAGGACGAGGAAAACTGGCAGGCAGGATGGTGTCGTTGTTTACCAAGCAATCGGTCAGTCAGCCAGCCAGCCAGCCGAGCCACACACACACACGGACACTCACACACAGAGGCGTGGCTGCCCGTGTGACTCCTGCCTGGACACACGCAAACGCACACGCGTGGGGATACATCGTGTCGGGGTAATCACTCGACGGCGCGACAATTACGCCGAGGGCGATATTGCGAGCGACACACACACACACACACACACACACACACACACACACACACACAGCGTGGACCTGCTACCAGGCTATTACACGACGCCAGGACGCTTCACCGAGCATTCAACAGATTGCGGGCGCGGGGCGGCAGGGCCAGGCAGGGCCTGGCAGGGCACCACCACCCCCGCGCGGTCCCTCCCGCCCGGTCGCGGCAGCGCAGCCACCCCCGCTGCCTTCGCGGCTTGCCGGCCTGCCACGGACCGCTCCATGGGTGCGAGGGAGACAGAGCGACGAGGCCTGCCTGCTGGCCCGGCTATCGCTTCGCGCGGCGCTTCGCTACTACACCGTAGTACAGCCCCATTACTCTCATTAGAGGCCTGAGCGGGCAGCCGAGGCGTGGCGGCGGGGCGGGGCGGGGCGGGGCGGGCACCCGGCCAGGAGGAAACGCGCACAGACTTTATCATCCGCGATAGTAATTATTACAATAAACCATAAAGACCCCCACGCGGACGAGAGCGAGGGGAAACAGAGAGAAAGAGAGAGACGCTGCCGCCGTGGCGGTCAAGAAGTGGCTAATCTAGGGATGCTAAATTACCGGTAAAATTCAACGTTACGTAAAAAACGGTAATTTACCGTAATTTACCGTAAAATTGGTAATTTTCGGTAAAATTCGAGTTTTTGGCTGATTTATCAAATATTCATGTTTTCCTATGTATTTAAAGTGTAAAAAGGGGTTATTTTTATTGATATGACAGTAAATCGACAAAATTTACAAATCAGCAGATAGGGTCAATATTTATTAACTGATCAACCAATTTGAATTTTACAAGAAACCCACTGAGATTCCAAACGCTATGAGTATAGCACGTATGGTGCAATGCACTGAGATATCGCACCATACGTGCAATGCCATAGCCATATGCATGGGAATGGGAAGGCAATGCAAAAGCATTGCACAAATTGACGCTAAAGCGTTTGGATTGTCAGTGCCGTCGTACACAAAGATCGACGAGCAAAGCAGCGGTGTATTCCCCTTCAGCAGGCACAGTCTTCTTGCTAGCTAGCCAAAGCTCCTATGTGGACTGTTTCACAAGGCCCTGGTGGTGAAGGGCGGTCAGTTACGATGATAATATGTTACACTTTGCTTCTATTTGAGTCCCGAGTTCATTTAATTTACGAAAACAACTATATGGCCAAAAATTGAATTTTACCGTTAATTACCGGATTTTCGACGTCGCGGTAAATTACGGTAAATTACCGTTATTTACCGGTAATTACCGGTAATATTACCGTCCTTCGCATCCCTAGGCTAATCGCGCACCCATCTTTGTCTACGCGAACCCATAACGACGGCGGCGCGGACCCCGAAGGATCCCGAGCGGCGGCGATTTGGCATCGTTTGGCGGCGCGACCCTCCTTCTCCTTCTCCTCGGCGGCGTGCACACTGTGAGTGACTAGACGCAGCGAGTCAACGCGATTACCAGCCGTCGAACGCGGGCCGGCTTTAAAAACACGTCGCCAAGGCAGGCCAAGGCAGCTGTGCAAACGGCGGCGGCCGCGGCCCGCGGATCGCCTCGCTTCGCCGGCAACTCCCTGCAGTGCCGCCGCGCCTCCAACTCGCTGCCATTAATTACCGCGGCACCGCGTGGCACGCCACTGGAAGTGCAAGTGGAAGTGGAAAAGCGTTTAGGAGCCGATAACACGACAGCGGGCCGCCGCGCCGTTCCCCGGGGCTGACGGCGCCACCAGCGCCGAGGCGCCATCGATGCCCTGCCCTCCTCCAGGCCCTCGAGGCCCTCCGCGACGTCGGCCAATCGCAGCGCTCGGCCCGGATGCTGCGCGGGGGCGGCGGCGGGGGCGGCGGCGGGGGCGGCGAAAGGGGCGGGGGAGCCGCGTCTCTTGTGCGGCGCCAATCGACCAGAAAATACGAAGGCTTATAAAGTGGCGCATCGCTCAGCGCCTCGCTCGCTCCGCCTCGGGGCCTCATGGCGTGGCGGGGCGTGGCGGGGCGGGGCGGGGCGTGGCGGCGTTTGGGCGTGGCAGCCTGGCTGGAGAGGAGACTTTGTCGGTCGCGGCGTCTCCTCGGCGCCCACGCACACACACACACACACACACACACACACACACTGACGACCAGGGCGCACCGACGCCGCCTCGGCCCGCTCTCCCATTTCACGCGAATTCCCGGTAATTGAAAAGCGTCTTAAATGCGCGGCGCCCTCATTATTTCGGCCAGCAAATAGCGCCGGCCCCTGTCTCTCTCGCACCCGCACGGAGGATGCGGCGAGTGCGAGAGAGGCAGAGCGACGAGAGCGCCGTTCGGAATCAGCCTGCTGGCGGCAATTACCGGAATAAGAGACGAGGGCGGCAACGCGGGGCTCCGCGGCGAGCGAGGATTCGATCCGGTGCTTTGCCTGCCTCTTGGCCGCCTCTCTCTCTCTCTCTCCCTCTCGCCAGGGTCACAACGCGCAGCGCGCAACGAGCCACGAAAACGGGGAGGGGACCGTCCACCACGACGGCGGCGTCGTCGGGAGAGAAGCAAAGAGCGAAAAAAAGTGGGTGCAGGTACGTCGGCGCCCCGTGTGGCGGTGCGGCGGCACGCACTACTTCTGCACGTGACGCGGAAAGAAACCCATTTCGCCCGGACGGACCGAAAAATTGAAAAGGGCAAGAAAAACGGCGATGCGATGAAGAAGGCGAGCGGGCGGCCGACGGTGTGCCGACGGTGTGCCCACACCAGGCGGGCCAGACGCCGAAACGAACGGACAAGACAAATGCGGCGGCGTAGTAACATCAGTGCGCCGCCACCGCTTGCGTCAGCAGCACGCGCGAGCACTCGCAAGCGCCACGAAATTCGACGAAATTCTCGAAACCCACGTAGAAGTGGTGTGATTGTTACCGGGAAATTCGTCCAAACGGGCGAAGCGGGCACGCCGTCGTGGCCGAGTCCGCGCACGGCGGCGCTGATACGGTGGCGGCCTGGCGGAGCGCGGCACGTCGGTGAGAGCGTCGCACAGTGGGCCAGAAGACCGGTGGAGGCGGCCAAAACTCTAAACGCGTTTCAAGTCGCTAAATGGGGCTCGAACCGAACGTGTGACCCCATCAATGGATTCCTCGTTAGGAGAGCAATCCATTTGTGGGGTCACACGTTCGGTTCGAGTCCTGCTTAGCGACTCTGGAGCTCAAAACGCGTCAAGAATTTTGGCCGCCTCCACCGGTCTTCTGGCCCACTGTGCGTCGCGGTGCCGCACTGCGCCTCGCGCTGCACGTGGTGCCCGGACTTGATTACGCTCCTCGCGGTTCACTTCCCAGCGCGAGCGTGTCCGAGGAGCAGCCGCCGTGCGTAATGAGTGCGAGCGAGAGAGACGACGCGCGTTCTTCATTTCTGTTTAATTTCACACTCGGCCGCGCGCCTCGCTTGTTTCAATTCAGCATCGCGCGCGGTGTCGCGGCAGTCGCGGCAGCGCACCCCGCTTGCCTACATGACTACCGCCACCGTGGCCGACGGGCGACCCCGACGCGGGGGCCGCCGACGCCGCGCCTGGGGCCCCGCGACTCCCAGAGCCACAGCCGCACAGTGGGCCAGAAGACTGGTGGAGGCGGCCAAAACTCCGGACGCGTTTTGAGCTCCAGAGTCACTAAATAGGACTCGAACGGGGCGTGTGACCCCATCAATGGATTCCTCGTTCGGAGAGCAATCCATTGGTGGGGTCACACGTTCGGTTCGAGTCCCATTTAGCGACTCTGGAGCTCAAAACGCGTCTAGAGTTTTAGCCGCCTCCACCGGCCTTCTGGCCCACTGTGAGCCGCCGCCCGTGCTCCGATCGCCGAACCTCGCAACCGGTTCGTCCATTCATTTTCCTCGGGCATCCGGTCGGGGCGGAGGCAAGGATAAAATAAAACTTAAAACAAAAAAAAATCTAAATAAAAAGGCACCCGCGCAATGTACGTGTACAGCAGTAGCCCACCGGGCGAGAGGCAGCAAGTCGCCCAAGAAAACTGTTGGGCCGTAAAGGGTAAAAAACGGGAAGTAAAGAAGATGATAAAAAACGGAAAACGCTGACAGCCAATCAGGGAGAGCAGGCTCTTCGCTTCAACACATTGGTTTATTCGGCAGTTAATGAAAACTTTCCGCGCCGCGATGTTTACTTTGAATTAGATGGGGTGTCGGACTTGCTGTCTCATGGAGCTGCGTCAAGGTGCAGAGCCGCGGGTCGCTGCACCGCGCTGCACCGCCGGCAGGGCCAAGCAGGCTGTCTCTCTCGCACCCCGATACGGCGGGCCCCATGGGTGCGAGCGAGACAGAGCGACGAAAGCTGTGTTCGAAACCGGCAGCCTGGTGCAGCCCGCTCCCGATGTCCTCACACTCGGCTGCCCCTTCGCCACAGTACAGTCACGCAAAGCCGCCACCGCCGCCTCCGGCACCAACAACAGGGGGGATCTGATCGAGAAATGGGGCAAACTTTGATTTCCGCTGCCGTCAGGCGCGGCGCGGCACGGTGCGGCCTCGTCGGGCAAATAATTCTTGTCGGCGGGCGGCAGGGGCGGCAGGGGCGGCAGGGGGTGAAATGGCGACGCGTTAAACAAGTCCGGAGGTTGAATCACGGGCAGCGCGGGGCA
Organism: Thrips palmi; assembly: GCF_012932325.1. NCBI lineage: Eukaryota > Metazoa > Arthropoda > Insecta > Thysanoptera > Thripidae > Thrips > Thrips palmi. Next base: position 575,765 of record NW_023144635.1, read on the forward strand.
CGGCAGCGGGGCGGGCAGGCCGGCAGGCCGGGGAGGGCGTTAACGCCCGTTACCACTTTAGACAGAGACGGATAGCGACCGTGATAAATAGACTCCACGACGATGGGGTAGGAATGAGAGGCCGGGCGGACGGCGCGAGCAGGGACTGGCAGCGAGCCGCGCTGGACGCGGCGCGACGCAGCGCCTGGTAACCAGATCCACCAGAAGACCGGCCGGGCCCCGGTCCACTCGGAAACTCGCTCTGCTCTTCCAGCGGAACAAAAATTTCGCCGGATTGTTGTTATCATTCTTGTTCTTTCGGCGCGTTTTTCCGGGTCCGCGGCGGAATACGACGAGGTGCTGGATCAAGGGGAGGCTGGGCGGGGAGGGAGGGGGCGGCCGTTACATCGCGTTAGCCGCGGCCCGCCGCCCCGGCGGAATGCGCCAAAGGCGGCCAGAAGGGGCGCCAGTAAAAACGACGGCACCCCTTAACAGCCGCGCACCCCCCGCCCCGCCCCGCCCCCACATCGCGAGCCTCTCAGTCGGAAAATCGCGTCGCCACCTTTTGTGCTCCGCCACCACGCCCCGCCCCGCCCCGCCCCGCCCCGGGAACGCCAAGCGAGCCCCGCGGAATGATTTGGACACGACCGCCGCACCGCTCTACCACGCACACGCGCAGGCCGGCCAGCCCGGGCACACTCTCGCCTTTTGCCCTTTTTCCGCGCTTTGTCATCATTTGGGCGGCACTGCGCGGCACTGCACTGTAGCGCCTTGTTTGAAGTGGGAAGCGCTCATCAAGGCGGCCGCGAGGCCGAGATGGCCGGGGCACGCCGGGGCCGAGACAAAGCTCGGATGGCCCAGGCGGCCTAAGCAGCGCCACTCATTTTCGTTTCTCTCGTTTTTGCCTCGCGGTCGAGCCGCGCCGTGCCTCCGCATCGCTCACTGTCTCGTGAGCGCCCTGTGGCGGTGCCCCCGCTGGGCCGCCGCTCGGACGCCGCCGTGGCCTCGGACACCAGGCGCGCGCGCCCGGGCCGTCGTGAGACCGCGCTTCGTCGCGAGGACCGCGCCGACACCGCAGACTGATTCCGAGAGTCGTTTCCGTCGCTCTGTCTCTCTCGCACTCATAGGATGTCTCGTACGGGTGCGAGAGACACAGAGCGACGAAGACGCCTCTCGGAATCAGTCTGCAGGCAGCCGTCGCCAAACAGTCTGCCCCGGCCACCCACCAGACCTCGTCGTCGTCGCCGTCCTGGAGTCCCGGACACCCGATAGCGGCCGGATGCAGGTGATGACCGTGCTGCAGAGGGCCGAAGCAGGCCGAAGCACCGGAAGGCCTCCTCACTCACTCACTGGATACAAACGACGGGCCAACGACAGTGACGTACTCGGCGTCCGTCAGCGGCAACGCGGCGCAACGCGGCGCAACGCGGCAACGACGACAAACACCAACCTGGAACAAAAACGGGAGGCGTCAGGACGCGGCGGGCATTTGCATGGAATTACACAACAGCAATCAGCGGGCCCATTAGGCGGGGCAACAACAACAACAACACGTGAAAATCCGGCGGGCGGGCCGCAGTGCCAACTCGAGGGAGGGACGTGGCAGTTAGTCGGCAGCGACTTTAGCGCGGCCCGGCTTGAAATTTCCTGCCCCTCCCGCTCTTTAATTACAATGAACAGCGAGCGAGCCGGGCGGGCTGCCGAGCTACCAGGCGCAATGCATCACCAGCCCACTTGTGTGTGTGTGTGTGTGTGTGTGTGTGTGTGTGTGTGTGTGTCTTTTCCCATTCCTCGTGAAAGGTCCGTTAGCGCTAACGTTGTCCGTTCGGCTCATAAACATGAGTAGCTCTGAAAATGTGTGTGTGTGTGTGTGTGTGTGTGCGTGAGTGTGTGTGAAGTCATGTACTGTAATGGGCCCCCAGGGCTCCTCCTTCCCTTAGGGCTGGTGTGGCGTACGGCCCCGCGCGCCCCGGGGGGTCCCTGCAGGGCCCCTTGCTGGCTCCGTCCCGGAAGGAGCAGCCGAAGACGACTCATCCATGCAAATTTGGGACAACGCCCCTTCTTTTATCCCCTGCAAAGACGAGACGGAAAGAAGCAGTCCATAAAAGTCGAGTCAGCCCTTTATTGGGTCATTCGCGGGGGGTTCAAGATAGCAACCAGCCCCCATGTCATCCGACCCACTTGTCTCGACACTGTAAAATTTGCGATCGCAGGGCGCGTCGGAGCGTGAAGCGTGTTTGCCCAGAGCCCCACCGCGGCCACACACATACACACACACACACACACGCACACACTCACACGCAGCAGACCGCCCTGTTGGTAGCACTTTTACGGGCGGTTTGCATGCGTTTTGCAGACGAGGGTAAAATGGATAGGGGCAAGTGTTTCCTTTCCGCCTAAACGACTTTCGGTGGCGTGGCGTGGCGTGGCGTGGCGTGGCAGGGTGGTGCGGGCAGGGCGCTGCGAAATGGGGTCGTTCGGGGAGGAGACGAGTACACCGTCAGCCCTGGAGAGTGACCGCAGCGGTGAGGCCTCGCAGCAGAGACACTCACACGGCGGACAGGTGACGGACTAATTTGCAGTCACACCACCGGGACACCAAAAGTGTCACACCAGCGGTCGAAAGTAGTTTCTAAGGTTTAAAGCGCGCGAAAACAAGGAACCTGGTCGACATTTGTCACTATTTTTCTGCCTTTTATTTGTGTAGAAGCCGAGAAATGTGACTGCGGGTCGGCGCGCATTGAAGACATTGAAGGCTTGGAAGACGCCGGCGGCACGGCGAGGTGATGAATGCCTGCCGCCGCCTGTGGCGGCGTGGCGCGGCGTGGCGCGGCGGCCTGTGGCCCCACACCGCAAAACAGATACGGGAATGAATGAAACACCGTCATCTCAATTATATTCACTTCCTTTGTGCATGTGCATCGGGCCGCCTTCACCTCCGACGCCTCGCCGCGGCCGCGTCCGGAGCGAGCGCCTCGTCGGCAGCGAGTCGATTTCGTCGCTCTGTCTCTCTCGCACTCACGGGGCGCCCCGTGTAGGTGCGAGCGAGACAGAGCGACGAAATCGACTCTCGGAATCGTCGCCGTCCGGACGCGTCCCGGAGTAAGCCGAGAGCACGACGACGCCTACCTCACTCACCCCAGCCGCTTTGCGGTCGCCAAACATTTTCGCCTCCAACAGGCAGCCACTCCGTGTGCAACTCTTTCCCTACGCCCAGCACACTGTACACGGTATGCACCGCGTGCTCTCGGCGCGGCGCGTGATCACAGAGCGGGTTGTTATTGGACACACACCGGAAACAAGGGCCGAGGCGGGGCAAAGGCGCAGCAAGGCGGGCCGAGAGTCCCGATTAGCGATAATGTTTTTATAATGGGATTAGAGTGATTGTGTGGGCGAGGCGGCGGGCAGCGGCGTGGGCGTGCAGTGTGCCGGCAAGGCAGAGGGCCGAGCAGTGACCCCCGACGGACTACACACCCAGACTTCCCCTCTCACTCACACTTTTCCTATGCATTTCCAGTTCCATGCCTCGCCACCCCCGCGGGGCCGAAATTCGAGCCTGGAAAGGGAAAGCAGCAGCGGGAGGGGAAACGGGGAGGGGGGAGGGGGAGTAGTTTGCATATCGTGTGAGGCTGCCCCGCACTTGCATGCCTCGGTCCTGACGAGTTTACCAACACCATGCCCGTAATAACAGCCCCTGCCGCTTTGGCGCGGCTCGCTTCCGCCGCGAGCCCCTTACAGTGGAGCCCCACCCCCCACCACGCCACGCCACGCCCCGCCACGCCCCCACCGTGTACCCCGTCACACGGACGTCACAATGCCCTCGCCCTGCTGCCCTGCGACGGGCGGAACCTGGGCGGGCCTCCGGTGCCTCCAGTGACGAAAACGACCCACCAATTACAGAGCACCGGCCGCGTTATGAGACGCGGGATCGCGAGCACACACACACACATACACGCACTCTCTCACACTCACGCCGCTGTGCGGACGCCGTGACGAGTGTGACGGAGAGGGCAGGCGGCCTACACGGCCTCGCCCGGCCCTGCTGGCGCTGGCCCTGCCCTCCGCTTTCCGGTGGGCACGGCGCTGCTCGGCACGGCACGGCGCGGCTGGCTGCTTCCGCCTCTGTCCGCCCCCACTCCAGCAGTCCACTTGACGCGCGCGCCGCCGTGCCCCGCCGCCCCACCGCGCTTCCTCCCCGCCCCGCCCCCGCCCCGCCCCCCCCCCCGCGAGCGCGGACCCGCATTATTGACAAACAAACATGGCCGCCGTCGCGCCGCGTCCCGCACCCAGCCGTCGCCACCCCCTTGCCGCACGGCGCAGGCGCCGGCCGCCGCCCCACCCTGCACCCCCGGCAGGCCCTGCTGCTGGGCCCGGGGCCCGGGGCGCCGCCACCGCGCGACGAGGCGACGACGAGCAGGCCGCGAGCAGGACCAGCACGGCGGCCCCGGACTCTCAGTGCAGTGCCGCCCCGCCAGCGATTGCATGTCGGGCCATCATTAGCACGGCCGGGGCCGCCGGGCCGCCAGGGGCAGCGACGCCTCGCCGCCGGGAAGCGCGCTCGTATCGCCCCGTTCGCGCCGCCCCCGCGCCGCCCTCCCCCGATACACTAACGGAAGGCGATCGACTCCCGAGCAAACAGCCAGGCGGGCGGCAGCGGCGGCGGCGGCAAGCACGCACCGGCTAGATCGGCGCCCCTTAGGCTTCAGAGGCGCCTCGCCTCGCCTCGAGGAGGGCACGGCAATAAACGGGAAATCTAGACCGCCCGCTAAAAAAGGATCGGGGAACAAGTACGGCGGTAATCCGCTTTCAGAGAAAACGACTGGGAAAAGAAAGGGGAAGGAAGCCGCAGTCTTCCTCCCCTCCCCTCCCCGTCGGCGGCGCGACGCGCCTAATGCGATTGACACTCAATAAATTGAATCAATTCGTGTTCGGCCCGGACATAAATACTGCGTCCCTGGAGGGGCGTGGCGTGGCTCGGCGGCGCGCGGCCGAGCGGCGGCGTCTCACGTGAACACACATCATTCTCAATTGTCACTAATGGCCAATATCGTGGTCCGCGCCCCGCCCGCCCCGCCGCGTCCCCGGAGTCCCTCACCGTGGACCCGTCCTCCGCCGTAAGCCGGGGTCGATCCCCGACGTCCCCGACAAGCGTGTGTGCTTGCCGCCGATTTATCGGGCTGTCCTGCCAGCGCCGCGGCCGCCAAAGCCAACAGTCGCACAGTGGGCCAGAAGACCGATGGAGGCGGCCAAAACTCAATACAAGACGCGTTTTGAGCTCCAGAGTCGCTAAATGGGACTCGAACCGAGCGTATGACCCCACCAATGGATTCCTCGTTCATAGAGCAATCAATTGGTGGGGTCACACGTTCGGTTCGAGTCCTATTTAGCGACTCTGGAGCTCAAAACGCGTCCGGGATTTTGACCGCCTCCACCGGTCTTCTGGCCCACTGTGAGTCGCCGACGGAGTCCGCGTCGACGGGGAGCCCTGCTGACGGACACGCCGCGGTGCGCATAATTAAAATCCGCGTGTAAAATGAGATTCACGCGCCAAGACGGCGGGCTGATGCCGAACGGTGCCGTGTCTCTCTCGCACTCGCGGGGCTTTCCCTATCTGGCATGAGAGAGAGAGAGAGAGAGAGAGAGAGAGAGAGAGAGAGAGAGAGAGAGAGAGAGAGAGAGAGAGAGAGAGAGAGAGAGAGAGAGAGAGGCGCGGAATCCGCGGCGAGAGAAACAGAGTCCGGGGGCCGCTGCACAAACAGCGAGGAGCAAAGCCAAACGAAACGAGAAACTGATCCTGCCGGGCTATTATCACATCATTAGCGGATGCAAGCGAGGCAGACCAAGCGAGGCAAGCCAAGCGAGGGGTGCCGCGGCCGCTGCTGCCGCCGCGCGGCACGTGCAGGGCTGCCAACCCAACCGACGACGCGGCCATTACATTCAACAGGGTAGGCAACCGTCGCTGCCGACGCGCGCCGACGCCTCCTCGCCCTTGACGCTGACGGCTGACATGACGACTCGCTGACGGCCGCACCTGTCATGTCACCCTTCCGCCAGGCTTACCAACCAGCGCCGCGCTGTTGAGCCCCCGACGGGGTGGGCCTATGGCGGCCTATGGGCTTCGGCCAGGCTGCCGCCCCACAGCACGCCAGGGCATTCACTTACTCGCCGGAGCTGCCAACCTCGCCGAAACCACCGCGACGTTTCCTGCCGCCTGCCTGCCTGGCGGCGTTGCACAGTGGGCCAGAAGACCGGTTGAGGCGGACAAAACTCTAGACGCGTTTGGAGCTCTGGAGTCGCTAAATGGGACTCGAATTGAACGTGTGACCCCACCAATGGATTCCTCGTTCGGAGAGCAAGCCAACGGTGGGGTCACACGTTCGGTTCGGGAACCATTTAGCGACTCTGGAGCTCAAAACGCGTCTAGAGTTGGTCCGCCTCCACCGGTCTTCTGGCCCACTGTGCGTTGTTTGGCGCGCCGCTGGCGGTAGTTTGTCAGGCCCGGTATCGCGACAAGCTCGTAGCGCCGCGAGGTATCGCCGCGGCGTGAAAGGATAAGAAGCGGGTAAAAATGGCGTGCCGCGGCCCACGCCACGGCGTGCCACGGCGTGCCACGGCGCCGCAACACACCGCGCGGCTCCAATTCAGAAGCTCGAGTTAGCGTTATCGACCGCGTGCACGCACGCGGGGCTGCCTAGTCCTGTCTCTCTCGCCCTCGTGGAGGGCGTTCAGTCGGAGGGAGTGAGTGAGTGAGTGAGTGAGTGAGTGAGTGAGTGAGTGAGTGAGTGAGTGGGTGAGTGAGAGAGGGAGAGGGGGAGAGAGAGAGAGAGAGAGAGAGAGAGGGGGAGGGGAGAGAGAGAGAGAGAGAGAGAGAGGGGGAGAGAGAGAGAGAGAGAGAGGGAGAGGGAGAGAGAGAGAGAGGGGAGAGAGAGAGAGAGAGAGAGAGAGAGAGAGAGAGAGAGAGAGAGAGCAGGGAAACGCGCACGCGGCGCGTCTTGGCGGGATGAGGCTGGCCTGGCCACTCGGATTGAGTCGACGACGGTCGTTAGCGAGCGAGATATGATTACGACAAGCGGCGCACACCGGTCCAGGCTGGCTGGCTGGCTGGCTGCTTGGCGGGCCGAAGGGCGGGCCGGCGAGGGCGGGTCCGTCCAGAATAAAACAAAACGGGCGACGCCAATGAATAATTTGCACCGAGGCTGGGGGCTTTGCGAGGCGCGCTGAGCGGGACGCAGGGCTGGCCCTGGCCGGGCTGGCCGAGCTGGCGACCACGGCCGGCCGGCGGCGGGGTATCAAAGTGTAATTATTGTCCGCCAAAGGGGGCGCCGCCACTGCCGGCGTGCCGTGTCGAGCCGTGCCGAGCAGCGCAGTGCATAAAAGCCGCGTCGTTATTCAAAACGAGATCAGGTGGAAATTGGAACCGGGCATTCGGACGCGGTGCGACGGCGGCCTGTAAGTGGGGGCACAACAGCCACCATTGTACGCATCGATCCGCCGCTTTCATCGTCAGAGAAAGAGAGAAGAGAGAGGGAGAGAGAGGGGGGATAAAAAACAGGCGGCAGCCGGCCGGCCGGGCGCTACAAGAGTCGAGCTAATTTCCTTGAACAAACACTTGGAGTGAGAATAGTGTAGCGCGGCTATAATAGACAGCGAGTCCTCCCTGCCCCCCCTTCCCCCGGTCTTCTTCGCTCCTCCATCCTTCCCCCACTCCCACCTCGGCGCGCCTCGCCCGCTTCCCTCTCGCTCGCTCTCGCGTAGACTCCGCCGGGGGTCTATCCGGCCGGGCCTAATTCTTCCCCTTCGGCAATTTTATAAAAGGATGAAGTTATTAGACGGGTACGCAACGTG